>NW_025745841.1:112500-137500 GCF_021184085.1 Oncorhynchus gorbuscha
TAGGTAGTGGACAGATGTTGTAGGTATTGGTCTTAGATGGTGTAGGTAGTGGACTTAGATGGTGTAGGTAGTTGGCTTAGATGGTGTAGGTTGTGGGCTTAGATGGTGTAGGTAGTGGTCTTAGATGGTGTAGGTAGTGGACTTGGATGGTGTAGGTAGTGGTCTTAGATGGTGTAGGTAGTGAACATGGATGGTGTAGGTAGTGGACTTGGATGGTGTAGGTAGTGGACTTAGATGGTGTAGGTAGTGGACTTAGATGGTGTAGGTAGTGGTCTTAGATAGTGTAGGTAGTGGTCTTAGATGGTGTAGGTAGTGGACAGATGGTGTAGGTAGTGGACAGATGGTGTAGGTAGTGGACTTAGAGGGTGTATGTAGTGGACAGATGGTGTATGTAGTGGACAGATGGTGTAGGTAGTGGTCTTAGATGGTGTAGGTAGTGGACTTAGATAGTGTAGGTAGTGGACTTAGATGGTGTAGGTAGTGGTCTTAGATGGTGTAGGTAGTGGACTTAGATGGTGTAGGTAGTGGACTTGGATGGTGTAGGTAGTGGAGTTAGAGGGTGTAGGTAGTGGAGTTAGAAGGTGTAGGTAGTGGAGTTAGAGGGTGTAGGTAGTGGAGTTAGAGGGTGTAGGTAGTGGAGTTAGAGGGTGTAGGTAGTGGAGTTAGAGGGTGTAGGTAGTGGAGTTAGAAGGTGTAGGTAGTGGAGTTAGAGGGTGTAGGTAGTGGACTTAGATGACTGGCACACTTTTATTGACTGGTGCAGTTGGCGAACATTTTTAGGCCAGTGGGTCAACCGAAAATATATATTTTTTGCCCAGAAAGATCCTTATGTGGCTAGTAAAGAAATGGTCCGGTGTGCTAGAAAATGCCAGGGCTGATTTCTGGCCCCAGTCCGCCCCTGGTCAATCAGGTTTCAGGATGCTGCTAGGCTGACTGGCCTGACATCCTATCGGGTGTTCTCTAATTGAGCCTGTCACTAATCTGTCTTGTACCCTATCTCCTTCTTGACTCCCATCAGGTCTCATTATACTAATTAACTACCATCCCCAGGTAGATAGTTTAAAACAACAGGATACCTGCCTTTCAGCTCTGAAACCACATACCACAGATGTAGGATCTCAATTTGAGCCAGTATGCCACAGCAGGAAAATAATCATGCATCAACAGTAAATATGAATTATTTTGTGGATTATAATTAATATACTTTTTTGTAGGGGTTGATAAGTTTTTTTGTAAGGGAAAATCAAGTCTGAAATTTCAAAGTGGAAATGACAAACTTCAGAAGCCTTTTTAAACCTCAACTACTATACATGTTTTACATTTCCTGGATTGAGGGGAAGTTCTCCTGCAACAGGGTGATCAAATGAATATCCTACATCTGTAACTAACTACCCACCATCCCCAGGTAGAGAACCTAAAACAACAGGATACCTCCCCAACGAACACAGACAGGCAATAAGGAAATCAATTACGCAAGAAAATACCCAGAGAAGCACTATACATCATTTATAAGATTCATAAAACATCAAATAATTATACAAGGAATTTGTGAAGTTAAATGTGGTCTTTGCCGTACATGAGAACCTATCGAGAAACATTTTCAAAATACTGTAAACATTAAAGTGGTCTTGGCCGTACACAGGCAGGTAGCAGGGTATAAGTAATAGGGTATAGGGCCCACTGGGTTAAGGGTCCACTACTTTTCTGACAAACTAGAAGGGGTAAACCCCTTGTCCCAAATGCCACCCTATGCCCTACATAGTGCACTATTTTGTGGACTACACAGGGAATAGGGTGCCATTTGGAACACAGACCAAGTTTGCAAGCTTGGGTTATTAGTTTGACCCTCTGTCAGATTCCAGTGTGTAGTTCTGCAAAACAAGGTACCCAGGGGCCCGAGATACTGTATGGGTTTAGGTGCTGTGGTTGAACATCATCTCTCGCTGTGTGTTTCTGTGTGTTCACGACAAACACTGGAGCTCGGCTGGCCGCACTAAATCTGAAGGATTACTGGGCGGTTGACCGCACAGGGAGATAGGCTGGCAGGTCAAAACCACCGGACCGGACACACACACACATCACCACACACACACCACCACACACACACCACCACACACACACACCACCACACACACACACACACCACCACACACACACACCACCACACACACACACCACCACACACACACACACACCACACACACACACACACACACACACACACACACACACACACACACACACACACACACACACACACACACACACACACACACACACACACACCACACACACACACACACACACACACACACACACACAACATAGGAATGTTTATCTAGGAGTGGCTCAGTGAGGTCCTGTATGGCTCAGTTGGAAGAGTGTGACATGCAATGCCAGAATTATGGTTTGGATTCCTGGCTGTGGCCACCACTGTATATAATGTATACACACATTACTGTAGGTCGCTTTGGACAAAAGTGTTAAATGCAGTAGAAATGAATACAAATATGTGTTGTGTGTAGTGTTCTAAGTCTTTATCAGAAATAAAGAACTGTCCACTGCAGGGTCATTCCACGCCAGCCCAGCGGGAAATATTTCTGCCATCTCAGATTGTTCTGGGAATTCTCACATAGAAACTTCATTGGGTGAAAGGATGTTTAACATGCTTTTTACATTTGTATCACAAAACATATATCTTTTGAAAATCATGATGAAAGTAGCCACTTTAGGCCCTTGTTAGACCTAGACATCTGACCTAGACAGATACAGACAACATCATGGTGTCATCATACTCTTTATAATGTGATCTAACTGATGGAATATGTCCAGACTCTGACTTACACATTCACATTCATTTATTCAACACTATAAATATGAATATTTACCCATTTTGATTTATCTTATTTTTAAGACATATGGTTTGGAACAAAATACTCTTGAAACAAATCAAACTTCCAGAGTGGTTCTCTGGTACTTTTAATGACATGACCCATTTTACTGTGTACATAGACATTGATATTCAGCAAATGACTAGCAGCAGGAGTTTGAATCCATTCACTGCGTTGGTGGTGCTCATAATATTGATCAAAACTCTGGAAATGGGATGTACTTGTAGAGTTTATTGTTCCAAACAATATGTCTTAAAATGAACACAATGAAAAAGGGTAGTTTTGAGATATTCATATGAATTTTTATATGTTGAATAAATGATTGTGAACATTTGTATTTCAGAGTCTAGACATATTCAAGACATTAGAGCACACTATGGAGTTTAATAACACCAAGATGTTGTCTATCATGTACAATATACGGATCGTAAGGTCTTGCAGAGGGTTCCCGAGTGGCGCAGAGGTCTTAGGCACTGCATCTCAGTGCTTGAGGTGTCACTACAGACTACAGTGATACCAGCCTGGTTCGAATCCAGGCTGTGATTGTGAGTCCCATAGGGTGGTGCACAATTGGCCCAGCATCGTCTGGGTTTGGCTGGTGTAGGCCGTCATTGTAAATAAGATTTCTCTTAAAGGATTGGACCCTTTAAAAAAAACATCTGACAATTTTCACCTAAAATGACATACCCAAATCTAACTGCTTGTAGTTCTGGACCTGAAGCAAGGATATGCATATTCTTAATACCATTTGAAAGGAAACTCTTTGAAGTTTGTTGAAATGTGAAATTAATGTAGGAGAATATAACACATTAGATTTGGTAAATGATAATACAAAGAAACAAAAATAGTTTTTTTTGTACCATCATCTTTGAAAAGCAAGAGAAAGGTCATAAACTATTATTCCAGCACAGACACTATTTAGATTTTGGCAACTAGATGGCAGCAGTTTATATGCAATGTTTTAGGATGATCCAATGGACCATTTCATATCTGTTCAAAATGTTGTATCAAGACTACCGATCCCCTAGAGGTTAACTGACTTGCCTAGTTAAATAAAGGTTTAAAAAAATCATAATTGCAGGAGAACTGTAGGTCTTAAAAGGGCCTAAAATTGCCAATTTCTCAATGTTTTGTGATCTCAGACACCAAAATATTTCCCTCTCCTGCCCTGCAGTAATGTCTGTTTTTATAGCTTGTATGGTGTGTAATAGTTCCATGATTACGATCTGGTGTGATATCATGTGTGACAGAAAACAAACACACACACACACAGCTGTTACTCACACTGTTAAAGACATGGAGAATGTGAGCCTGGTGAGCATTGAGTCATGTAATCCTTAACTGTGCAGTACTCAGTCGTGAAAAATTCTCAGATAATGAGTCTAGAATCATGGCTGTTTATCAGTTTCACGGGGCCACGAGGATTCAGGCAAACACATTGTATTACATCTTCTCCCAGTGCTACACACACACACGATTATTTATAAGAGCCTCACAAACACACACTTACTCACAGTGAGACGTAGCCTAGTTTCCTCGACAACCAGTTCCGTCTCCCTCCTTTTAAAATCATCAAACCAATTCTCTTCAGCATCCGTTATCTGACTGAAAGGAATCGGTGTCCTCCTTCCCAAGTTTCTGTCACGCGGAGCGGAGCAGGTGAACCCAAGAGCAGACTCAGATGAGGAGACGGGATGAGGTAACCAAGGTATTTATTGAAACACGGGGAAGATGGAGTGCAGGTCAGGGGAAGCTCGGGCGGGTTGCAGGAAACCAGGTGCTGAGGCTGGGGCGAGGGGAGTTGGGACTGGGTAAGCAGGTCCTGAGGCTGGGGCGAGGGGAGTTAGGACTGGGTAAGCAGGTCCTGAGGCTGGGGCGAGGGGAGTTGGGACTGGGTAAGCAGGTCCTGAGGCTGGGGCGAGGGGAGTTGGGACTGGGTAAGCAGGTCCTGAGGCTGGGGCGAGGGGAGTTGGGACTGGGTAAGCAGGTCCTGAGGCTGGGGCGAGGGGAGTTGGGACTGGGTAAGCAGGTCCTGAGGCTGGGGCGAGGGGAGTTGGGACTGGGTAAGCAGGTCCTGAGGCTGGGGCGAGGGGAGTTGGGACTGGGTAAGCAGGTCCTGAGGCTGGGGCGAGGGGAGTTGGGACTGGGTAAGCAGGTCCTGAGGCTGGGGCGAGGGGAGTTGGGACTGGGTAAGCAGGTCCTGAGGCTGGGGCGAGGGGAGTTGGGACTGGGTAAGCAGGTCCTGAGGCTGGGGCGAGGGGAGTTGGGACTGGGTAAGCAGGTCCTGAGAGGAATCCAAGGATGCAGTGGAGTGGGGGGGTCCAGGACAGTGTAGCATGACTGACGAGACATGGGACTGGAGACACGGACCAGAGTCAGAGCAGAAGAGGAAAACGGCGTCAAGCACAGGAAAACAGACACAACACGAGAACAGGATCTAAGCAGGAAGTAACAGCTACAAAAATGGAGACTGACTGAGCAAAGATTACAATCTGGCAGCGTGGAAGTGGCAAGGCTGAGTGTTTGTAGAGGTCTTGATTATGGAACAGGTTGCAGCTGGTGTGGATCTGCTTCGCCTCCAGCATACCTGTGTCCGCCCATACAATCACTCACACACACACACATAAAGAGGAAAAGGGAGAGAGCACTGTGGGAGTGGCGGCAGGTTAGGGAGACACAGGATGAGCAGTAGAGGGCGTGGCAGGCGCAGATGTAACAGTTTCCCTGGCCAACTACCAACTGCCTTAAACCTTGTTTAAGGTGTTAATTGGATATGGAAATTAGAGTGATTACATAGGACAGTACAGTACACACTTAGAAACCTACCACAGGGGAAGTTCATCAGGGAAACTTGGGAAGGAGACACTGCTTCTTTACAGTCAGATAACGGATGCTTAAGTGAGTTTGTTTGATGATAGCCTGTGCAGGGCTACTTCAGACTAGGAGGTTTGATTTTCTCAAACATCTGATGTGGAGCGAGGGGGTGGGGGAGGGGATGAACGGGAGGCAGGGAGAGAAAAAGTGAGAAGTTGTCAATAGTATCTGATCTTAAATTGAACCGTTTCTCACAGCAGGAAAATAATCCTGCAGCAACAGGAACTGTGAATTATTGTTTGACTTATAATTAACCTTGTATAACTAACCTTGTGGGAACACACAATTCAGTTCCATTCAAAATCCTATTTTCCCTAACCCCTAAACCTGACCCTTACCCTAATCCTAACCTTGACCCTAGTCTTAACACGAGAACCTAACCTTAACACCCCCACCCCCCCCAAGTATAGTTAAACATGTCCACACACACACACACACACACACACACACACACACACACACACACACACACACACACACACACACACACACACACACACACACACACACACACACACACACACACACACACACACACACACACACACACACACACACACACACACACACACACACACACACACACACACACACAGCAGCTGCATTATTATTTAGAAGCTTCTCACAAACACACACTTACTCACAGTAGCCTACTTTCCTCGACAACCAGTTTCGTCTCCCTCCTTTTAAAATCATCAAACCAATTCTCTTCAGCATCCGTTTTCTGACTGTAAAGAAGCAGTGTCCTCCTTCCCAAGTTTCCCTGGCCAATTTCCTCCTGCCTTAGACCTTGTTTGAGGTGTTAATTGGATATGAAAATGACAGTGATCACATAGGACAGTACAGTACACACCTAGAAACCGACCACAGGGGAGGTTCATCAGGGAATCTTGGGAAGGAGACACTGCTTCTTTACAGTCAGATAACGGATGCTGAAGTGAGTTTGTTTGAGGATTTATTTATTTTTCCTATATACTTTACCCCCTTTTTCGTGATATCCAATTACGATCCAATTTTGATCTTGTGTCATCGCTGCAACTCCCCAAAGGGCTCGGGAGAGGCGAAGGTCGAGACATGACAAACCCCCCTTTTCTGCACCTGCCCGTTGGGGATGCAGTGCCTTAGACCGCTGTGTCACTCGGGAGGCCCCAAGTCGGACATTTTAAAGTGGAAATTACAAACTTTAGACGTCTTTTTAAACTCAAATACACTACAAGTTTGTATTTCCTTCGACAACAGTTTGATCAAATTAAGATCCTACATGTGTACCTTTTGCACACACACACGCAAGCACACACACACACCCACTCTTGTGACGGCAAAGTTGAATTAGCCACAAATCTGCACTGTCTGCCTCTCTACCATAAGTTGAGTTACAGCAGCTACTGCTATGACCTTTTAAAAGATGTATTGATTTGTTTAATGTGACTTACCGTGTGTGCTCAAACTCTGCCGAATGTCATTGCGTGAAATGGAAGCAAGTTGAAACCCGTATCGATTGAGGAAACATGTTACATAATTGACATGTCTGGTGTGACAGGACGAGTGCACTAGTCAGGGAACTGAACATATGACTTTTCCTCTGGACCATACAACCCGATGTCTGCTAGGCAGGTCGCACATGATACGAAAGACCGCAAAAGACGACAATCTTTCAAAGAACAAAATTGGTCATCCCTTTGTCAGTTTTTAAAGTAACGCTCCAGAACATTTGTATTATTCCAGCCAGTAGTTTTGAAAGCCTCAGTCCAAAACGGGTCCCCGCTTTCTGTGTACTACGTCATCCAATTTTGTACTATGTCTTCCAAATGTGTACTACGTCATCCAAATGTGTACTACGTCATCCAAATGTGTATTACGTCATCCAAATGTGTACTATGTCATCCAAATGTGTACTACGTCATACATTTAATTATGTTACGTCCTGCAAAGAACTGTCAAATAATAATGTTTTGCAATTCGTATGATATGTTACCAATCAAATTATATTTTTTTACGAATTTGTTGAGCTTAAGATCCCGGACTGCGTCTTTAACAGATACATTGACAGTTTGGTAATTTAGCAGACGCTCTTACCCAGAGCGACTTTACACTCAGTGCATTCAACTAAGGTAGATAAAACAACCACATATACAAGCTAGTCAAAACTTTCTCTTCTCCGTCCTCCTTTCCTGTCTTTAACAAGGAAAAGTCACTTGCCCCTCCCAACACCATTATCTCCCTCCCACTTCTCTGATGAGCTGTGTCGGTGTCCCAAATGGCACTGTATTCCCTTTAAAGTGCACAATGTAGGGAATAGGGTGCTATTTGGGATGCATCCAGTGTTTTCTTACACACCTTCAATCACCTGTAGTCTGAGTCATTGTATCAGAGGAGATGGGTTTCCATTTGGGGAATGGGATTCAATAGGGCAATCTGCAGGAAGAGAAAATAGCATTACATCTTGGCTGGCTGGATCACTTCCTGTCCCTTGATGCTTTCACTACTCCGCTCTGACTGAGGCATGAGTCATTACACACACACACACACACACATGCACACGCACGCACTCACGCACGCACGCACGCACGCACGCACGCACACACACACACACACACACATGCACACGCACGCACGCACGCACACACACACGCACGCACACACACACACATGCACACGCACGCACGCACACACACACGCACGCACACACACACACACACACACACACACACACACACACACACACATGCACACGCACGCACGCACACACACACGCACACACACACGCACGCACACACACACACACACACACACACACATGCACACGCACGCACTCACGCACGCACGCACGCACGCACGCACGCACGCACACACACACACACACACACACACACACACACACACACACACACACACACACACACACACACACACACACACACACACGAACACACGAACACAGGCAGGCAGGTACACACACGCACACACACGCGCACACACACACGCACGCACGCACGCACGCACGCACGCACGCACGCACGCACGCACGCACGCACGCACGCACACACACACACACACACACACACACACACACACACACACACACACACACACACACACACACACACACACACACACACACACACACACACACACACACACACACACACACACATGAACGCAGGCAGGCAGGTACACACACACGCCTCTTGCAGGTATCTGACTGACGATGTAGTATCATTACCCTTAACATTAGTCTCTCTATGAGTCATCTGTGTGCCTTTAACCCAGACCTCTCCACACCTCTGCAACTATACCTCACCAATATAACTCTCCCTCCCACATCAATGGTTTACAGCTGAGCCATTCCTCCCTCTCTTCCCTTTTCCTTTCCATCCCTTTCCCTCCAGATATCTCTACCCAGGGAATTCTGGGAAATTCCCCCTCCACCACCCCCCCCAAACAAACAACCAACCTCACTCTCTGTGAGTTTCCCCATTTCTTTCCCCCCTACTTTCCTCTCTAAAGCCTTCCCGTCTTGAATGGTTGCTAAGATGTGGTGATGCAGCACAGGACGTTATCGGGCTGATTGGATTGCAGCGGCACCTGGGTTGCCGCGACAGCAGAGGCGTTTGGCTGTTAAGGCGTTAATAAAGTCACGTTGCGGCTCCGTTGGAAAGCCTCAGGCGGGGAGACCCGGGCGTGATGGATCACTCCTTGTCAGTTCAATTTGAGAAATGTATTGAGACTACATGGGGTTGGTGGTGGAGGGGTTGAGAGGCATACAGGTAGCGGAGAGGGAGAGGGAGAGGGGGATGGAGAAATGGATGAGAGAGAGAGGTGTAAAAGATGGATAGTGTGATAGAGAGCGTAACAGGGAGATGGAAAAATGGAGAGAGAGCTAGAGAGATGGATGGGAAAGGAATGAGAGACTAAGAGGGAAAAGAGAGAGAAATTAGTAGAGAGAAAGAGAGAAGGAGAGGGAAAGACAGATAGAGAGAGGAGTGAGGTAAAGAGAGAGAGCAGGAAAGAGAGGGAGAGGAGAGATGGATAGAGAGAAAGAGAGAAGGAGAGGGAAAGATGGATAGAGAGAGGAGTGAGGTAAAGAGAGAGAGCAGGAAAGAGAGGGAGAGGAGAGATGGATAGAGAGAAAGAGAGAAGGAGAGGGAAAGATGGATAGAGAGAGGAGTGAGGTAAAGAGAGAGAGCAGGAAAGAGAGGGATAGAGAGAGGAGTGAGGTAAAGAGGGAGAGCAGGAAAGAGAGGGAGAGGAGAGATGGATAGAGAGAGGAGTGAGGTAAAGAGGGAGAGCAGGAAAGAGAGGGAGAGGAGAGATGGATAGAGAGAGGAGTGAGGTAAAGAGGGAGAGCAGGAAAGAGAGGGAGAGGAGAGATGGATAGAGAGAGGAGTGAGGTAAAGAGGGAGAGCAGGAAAGAGAGGGAGAGGAGAGATGGATAGAGAGAGGAGTGAGGTAAAGAGGGAGAGCAGGAAAGAGAGGGAGAGGAGAGATGGATAGAGAGAGGAGTGAGGTAAAGAGGGAGAGCAGGAAAGAGAGGGAGAGGAGAGATGGATAGAGAGAGGAGTGAAGTAAAGAGGGAGAGCAGGAAGGAGAGGGAGAGGAGAGATGCGGTCACATTTAGGGACGTTCAGAAAAAGGACGAGAAATGAGAAAAGGAACATATGTGGCAACAAACAGTGAGAGGAAATAGAGAGAGAGACAGATTGAGGGAGGAGGTGGTGGGAATGAGAAGTAATGTTTCTTCACTTCTAATGCGTTGCTCATTAGATATTTATAGCCACATGAAGTCCCGGGGCTATGAAGCAGCTCTGACCTGTTGAGCCCAGGCAATGTCTCCGTCCCAAATAGAACCCTATTCCCTCATTAGTGCACTACTTTAGACCAAGGCCCATAGGCACTAAAAGGAAATAGCGGTGACATTTTGGACTTCTAACACAGCATTCTGAATGGTAGAATACAGTCATGCTGTTTACACAAACAATCAAGTTGGGCAAGCAGTGAAAATGCCAGTGAGAATGTCTGCAATCTCCAACAGCAGAACACCCTTGCCGAACACTATTGCTAATTCAATACGTCACCGTGTCATTTTCTATGGGCTTGTGAGTAATGGGCATTCGCTGATGTGTCCAATGGATTCTATAGTAGAATCCAGGCAGAGCCCAGCAATATAGACTAGAGATCTACAGGGAGATACCAGAGGCCTGGCAGAGTGGTATCTTTCCTATCCTCAGCTCTTCAAGCAGTAGAACGAATGGGTTTTCTCTCCTGTCTTTCTTATCTTCACTCTCCCGCTCTCCTTCGCACTCTCTTTCTCCGTTCTCATCTTGCCTTCCTCCCTCCCTCCCTCCCTCCCTCGCTTTCTTCCTTCCTTCCACACCACCTGTCTTCTCTATCTCTGCTCTATCCACTGCTCTCTGTCTCTATTTCCCTTTCTTTCTCTCTCTTTCTCTCTCTTTCTCTCTCTTTCTCTCTCTCTCTCTCTCTCTCTCTCTCTCTCTCTCTCTCTCTCTCTCTCTCTCTCTCTCTCTCTCTCTCTCTCTCTCTCTCTCTCGCTCTGTCTCTCCATCTATCTCTGTCTCTCTGTCTCTCTGTCTCTCTCTCTCTTTCTCTCTCTCTCTCTCTCTCTCAATTCAATTCAATTCATGGGGCTTTATTGGCATGGGAAATGTGTTAACATTGCTAAAGCAAGTGAGGTGGATAATATACAAAAGTGAAATAAACAATAAAAATGAACAGTAAACATTACACATACAGAAGTTTCAAAACAATAAAGACATTACCATGTCATATAATGTATATATACAGTGTTGTAACGATGTACAAATGGTTGATGTACAAAAGGGAAAATAAATAAACATAAAAATGGGTTGTATGTACAATGGTGTTTGTTCTTCACTGGTTGCCCTTTTTTTGTGGCAACAGGTCACAAATCTTGCTGCTGTGATGGCACACTGTGGTATTTCATCCAGTAGATATGAGAGTTTATCAAAATCACGTTTGTTTTTTAATTGTTTGTGGATCTCTGTAATCTGAGGGAAATATGTGTCTCTAATATGGTCATACATTGGGCAGGAAGTTAGGAAGTGCAGCTCAGTTTCCACCTAATTTTTTGGTCAGTGTGCACATAGCCTGTCTTCTCTTGAGAGCCATGTCTGCCTATGGTGGCCTTTCTCAATAGCAAGGCTAGTCTCACTGAGTCTGTACATAGTCAAAGCTTTCCTTAAGTTTGGGTCAGTCACAGTGCCACTGTGTACTCTCGGTTTAGGGCCAAATAGCATCTCTCTCGGTCTTTCTCTCTCTCTCCGTCATCTGTCCATTCTTTCTATCTCCCTCTGCTCCTCCCCCATCCACTTCTCTCCTCTCTTTGACCTTCTCTTCCTCCTTTCCTCTGTCGTCTTCTTCCTCTTTCCGTCTCACTTCATCCATCTCCTCTCCTTTCCTTCTCTCTCTCTCTAACCTTGACACCTCTTTCTTGCCTCCCATCCTCTCTTTCCCTGTCCCATTGTTCCTAGCCCTTTCCCTGTCCCATTGTTCCTAGCCCTTTCCCTGTCCCATTGGTCCTAACCCTTTCTATCTTTCCCTGTCCCATTGTTCCTAGCCCTTTCCCTGTCCCATTGGTCCTAACCCGTTCTCTCTTTCCCTGTCCCATTGGTCCTAACCCTTTCTCTCTTTCCCTGTCCCATTGGTCCTAACCCTTTCTCTCTTTCCCTGTCCCATTGGTCCTAACCCTTTCTCTCTTTCCCTGTCCCATTGGTCCTAACCCTTTCTCTCTTTCCCTGTCCCATTGGTCCTAACCCTTTCTCTCTTTCCCTGTCCCATTGGTCCTAACCCTTTCTCTCTTTCCCTGTCCCATTGTTCCTAGCCCTTTCCCTGTCCCATTGGTCCTAACCCTTTCTCTCTTTCCCTGACCCATTGGTCCTAACCCTTTCTCTCTTTCCCTGTCCCATTGGTCCTAACCCTTTCTCTCTATCCCTGTTTCATTTGTCCTAAACCTTTATCTTTTTCTATGTCCCATTGGTCCTAACCCTTTCTCTCATCCCCTCTCCCCTCACTAACCTCTCTGTCTCCCTATTCCTGCTCACGCCTTCCACTCCATTGCTTCCCCCCATCTCCGCAAACCTCCAACCTCACATCCCTAATCTCTTTGTCACCTCTGTCTGTCTTTACCCTCATCCATTTCTGCCCTCTCTCCTCTCACTGCACCTGATCTCCATCTTGGACGTTCCAGTGGGGCAGCAGATAGCCTAGAGGTTAGAGGAGTGCTTCATCAGTTGGAAGACTGTGGGTTTGAATCCTATTTCTGTTCTCTCCTCCTCCTCCAGATGACCCAGGAGCAGTACATCCTGGCGGCCCAGCCCAACACCCTGAGCCAGCGGGTACACCAAGGTGCCCAGGCCTACCCGGTGGGTATCTACGGCTGGAGGAAGCGCTGCCTCTACTTCTTCATCCTCCTGCTCCTGGTCACCATGATCGTCAACCTGGCGCTCACCATCTGGATCCTCAAGGTCATGAACTTCACCGTGGTGAGTTACCCATAGTGCCCCCTGGAGGTCTGGAGGGGAAGTGTGACTGTGTGCTGAGAGGTAGCTTGTTGTAAGGCTGGTGGTTTGACCCGCGCAATGGTATACAAGTGTTGAAAAGTTCACCATCTGGTTCTTGAAGGTCATAAACTTCACCACGGTGAGGTGACCATAGTGCCCCTAGAGGGCTAGAGGGGAAATGCATGTGAATGTGTACCCATGCTGGTTGTTTGGGATCTTGTCAAGGCTATGTCATGTTTATGTCAGGTTTATGTCACGTTTATGTCATGTAAACCTCCATGTGTTAACATACAAGATATCTAAGAGTGCTTTCAGAAGAGCATTGGGAAATGCTCAGTTTGCTCAACATTAGGCCTCGATTGTAGCCTAAGTGTTAATGCAGGTTTCTGCTCCAACCTAAATCATGCTGAGCAGATAGAGTATCTTCACTGAGTAAGGATGTTGCTAGGGAACTATATCATGTCCTCATGGAGACGTGACGAGGCTTGCGGAGGAAGGGTTTTCTCACTTGATAGATGGGTCAATTGAAAAACATTCAGTGATCAGGCGGAAGGGGAACCCAATGGTTCATTAGTGGCTAAACATGACTGTAGATGAGTCTTAACGGGACAAAAAGCCAGATCAAATCACATGTTCATGTGAATATGTTAATGGCTTTAGATAGACCATTCGTCGTGGCTCAAGGCACAGGTAAACAGCCTTCTCTTACTCTGACAGAAACCCAGCTGTGAAAGTGGCCGGCGTGTGAAATGGAGCCTATGGAAATTCCGCCTGGATGGGGAGAGAGCGGGGGCTACCGAAATTGAGGGCGGCGCCCAAAATGGCACCCTATTTGTGTATTATTTTTGCCCAGAACTCTATGGTAAACGTAATGCACTATATCGGACAAGGATGCTATTTGTGTATTATTTTTGCCCAGAACTCTATGGTAAACGTAATGCACTATATAGGAAAAGGATGCTATTTGAGATACAACATTACCATGAATATTTCCATCCAATGCTCTAACAGATAAACAAACATGTCAAAAGTTGCGGATCTGTTTACTTGTTTTTCATCTATTTGTCTTTTCAACTCAATTTGGCGCTGGGCGGTCAGGGGGGCGGCCTAGTCTGTAATATACCCAGCATGCCCCGGGGCCCCTGGGACCGCCCATAATAATATATATGCAAATCAGTTTGGATGCGGTGACCCCGCCTGCCAATTGCTGATTTTCTACCCCGTCTGTTTTCATAATGGCTTCCTGCAATCAAATCTGCCCGCGACTTAAAAAATAAGCTAAAATACGCCGGAAGGGGTTTAGTTTCTACCAAATAAAAGGGCGAGAGTGAGTGTGTTTGTGTGAGCGTGAGTGAGAGAGAGTGAGAGAGAGTGAGAGAGATAGAGAGAGGTGCGGGTTTTTCACGAGGCCCCCAGCCATTCCCCTAGGCCGCCGGCATTCCTGGTCCCAAATCAAATTCTGCAGATGCATTTTCCGAGGTGTTATTCCCACTATGGCTCCCAATATCCTCCAGATATCAGTGAAATCCCTCAAAGTGCTAAATGTCAACGTGTCTCCCCTGTTCACAGAGACAGAGAGAGAGCGACAGAGAGAGAGAGCGACAGAGAGAGAGAGCGAGAGAGAACGACAGAGAGAGAGAGAGCGACAGAGAGATAGAGCAACAGAGAGAGAGAGCGACAGAGAGAGACACAGAGAGAGAGCGACAGAGAGAGACACAGAGAGAGAGCGACAGAGAGAGACACAGAGAGAGAGAGCGATAGAGAGAGCGATAGAGAGAGAGCGATAGAGAGAGAGCGACAGAGATAGAGAGACAGAGACACAGAGAGAGAGAGCGACAGAGAGAGACACAGAGAGAGCTCGACAGAGAGAGATAGCGACAGAGAGAGAGAGAGAGAGACAGAGAGACAGAGAGAGAGAGCGACAGAGAGAGAGAGCGACAGAGAGAGAGCGACAGAGAGAGAGAGAGAGAGAGAGAGAGAGAGAGAGAGAGAGAGAGAGAGAGAGAGAGAGAGAGAGACAGAGAGAGAGAGAGCGACAGAGAGACAGAGAGAGAGAGCGACAGAGAGAGAGCGATAGAGAGAGAGCGACAGAGATAGAGAGACAGAGACACAGAGAGAGAGAGCGACAGAGAGAGACACAGAGAGAGCTCGACAGAGAGAGATAGCGAGAGAGAGAGAGAGACAGAGAGACAGAGAGAGAGAGCGACAGAGAGAGAGAGCGACAGAGAGAGAGAGCGACAGAGAGACAGAGAGAGAGAGAGAGAGAGAGAGAGAGAGAGAGAGAGAGAGAGAGAGAGAGAGAGAGAGACAGAGAGACAGAGAGAGAGAGCGACAGAGAGAGAGAGCGACAGAGAGAGAGAGCGACAGAGAGACAGAGAGACAGAGAGAGAGCGACAGAGAGAGAGAGAGCGACAGAGAGAGAGAGAGACAGAGAGAGACAGAGAGAGAGCTCGATAACCACATACCTAACACTATAGTACTGTTTTTAATTTCTTCTGCCTCACTCTCTCTTTCTCAATTAAATTAAAATAGCTTTTTAGGCATGACAAAACAATGTAGATATTGCCAAAGCATACTTTGGGAATGAAGTGATTAATTTACAATATTAACATAATGAATTCCCTCTGTCGTTCCCTCCCTCGCTCTTACTCTCCAGAGTCGCTCGCCCTCTCTCTCTCTTCCAGGTCTATTTTCCTGTACAAGTCACCTTTCCCCTTGTCTGTACATCTCCTCCTCCTCTCCTTAACTTTTCCTCTTCTGTCTTCGAACAAACAGATCAATAGGCGAGCAGCAGAAAACACATAAAAGACGGATCCCCCTCGGACAGATATAGGCTCACCTCTTCATTACCTGGGGAGGGGTGACTGACGTGACTGACAATGGTGCTCTGAAGCTGCAGCTTGCCACAGTGTTTTTGATATCAGTAGTCTTAGTGTTTGAAGCAGTAACCTGCCTGGATGACAGAATAACCAAGCATCTCTTTTGAACGGTACTATTGCTGCTGCTATTACTAATGCACTATTCCTCTAGCTATCCTTACATGCTATAGGGTGGCATCAATACACAGTCTTGCTCTATGTGAATCCCCAGTGAGCCATAATTTGACGTCGATCCAAGTAGATCAAAGCTGTTCAGACACGGTTTCTGTGTGGAATTCAGAACACTGTTTTGTGGCGATGGTGGATTTGGCCGCGCTGCACACTAAATACAGCAGGTGGATTTGGCCGCGCTACACACTAAATGCAGCGGGTGGATTTGGCCGCGCTGCACACTAAATACAGCAGGTAGATTTGGCCGCGCTGCACACTAAATACAGCAGGTGGATTTGGCCGCGCTGCACACTAAATACAGCAGGTGGATTTGGCCGCGCTGCACACTAAATACAGCAGGAGGATTTGGCCGCGCTGCACACTAAATACAGCAGGAGGATTTGGCCGCGCTGCACACTAAATACAGCAGGTGGATTTGGCCGCGCTGCACACTAAATACAGCAGGTGGATTTGGCCCCTCTGCACACTAAATGCAGCGGGTGGATTTGTGTCCCACTTGTTGTTGATTCTTCACAAAAAAATACAGTTTATATATTTATGTTTGAAGCCTGAAATGTGGCAAAAGGTCGCAAAGTTCAAGGGGGCCGAATACTTTCGCAAGGTACTGTATTCTTTCTATTGTGTTCTACACTATTCTACACGCAATCTGGTCATCGAAGTCGTAATCTGTAACTCAGAAACAATTTTATTATCAGATCAAATGAACTTAAAACAGCAATATGTGAATCTGACCAAAAGACGAGAGTATCAATGACATTAACTTCAACGCACCATGTCAGTGAAGACTCCATAGACTAGCACCATGTCAGTGAAGACTCCATAGACCTGCACCATGTCAGTGAAGACTCCATAGACTAGCACCATGTCAGTGAAGACTCCATAGACTAGCACCATGTCAGTGAAGACTCCATAGACCTGCACCATGTCAGTGAAGACTCCATAGACTAGCACCATGTCAGTGAAGACTCCATAGACCTGCACCATGTCAGTGAAGACTCCATAGACTAGCACCATGTCAGTGAAGACTCCATAGACCTGCACCATGTCAGTGAAGACTCCATAGACCTGCACCATGTCAGTGAAGACTCCATAGACTAGCACCATGTCAGTGAAGACTCCATAGACTAGCACCATGTCAGTGAAGACTCCATAGACTAGCACCATGTCAGTGAAGACTCCATAGACTAGCACCATGTCAGTGAAGACTCCATAGACTAGCACCATGTCAGTGAAGACTCCATAGACTAGCACCATGTCATTGAAGACTCCATAGACTAACACCATGTCAGTGAAGACTCCATAGACTAGCACCATGTCAGTGAAGACCCCATAGACTAGCACCATGTCAGTGAAGACTCCATAGACTAGCACCATTTCAGTGAAGGCTCCATAGACTAGCACCATGTCATTGAAGACTCCATAGACCAGCACCACGTCAGTGAAGACTCCATAAACTAGCACCAAGTAGTGAAGACTCCATAGACTAGCACCATGTCTGTGAAGACTCCATAGACTATCACCATGTCAGTGAAGACTCCATAGACTAACACCATGTCAGTGAAGACTCCATAGACTAGCACCATGTCAGTGAAGACTCCATAGACTAGCACCATGTCAGTGAAGACTCCATAGACTAGCATCATGTCAGTGAAAACTCCATAGACTAGCACCGTGTCAGTGAAGACTCCATAGACTAGCACCATGTCAGTGAAGACTCCATAGACTAACACCATGTCAGTGAAGACTCCATAGACTAGCACCATGTCAGTGAAGACTCCATAGACTAGCACCATGTCAGTGAAGACTCCATAGACCTGCACCATGTCAGTGAAGACTCCATAGACCTGCACCATGTCAGTGAAGACTCCATAGACTAGCACCATGTCAGTGAAGACTCCATAGACTAGCACCATGTCAGTGAAGACTCCATAGACTAGCACCATGTCAGTGAAGACTCCATAGACTAGCACCATGTCAGTGAAGACTCCATAGACTAGCACCATGTCAGTGAAGACTCCATAGACTAGCACCATGTCATTGAAGACTCCATAGACTAACACCATGTCAGTGAAGACTCCATAGACTAGCACCATGTCAGTGAAGACCCCATAGACTAGCACCATGTCAGTGAAGACTCCATAGACTAGCACCATTTCAGTGAAGGCTCCATAGACTAGCACCATGTCATTGAAGACTCCATAGACCAGCACCACGTCAGTGAAGACTCCATAAACTAGCACCAAGTAGTGAAGACTCCATAGACTAGCACCATGTCTGTGAAGACTCCATAGACTATCACCATGTCAGTGAAGACTCCATAGACTAACACCATGTCAGTGAAGACTCCATAGACTAGCACCATGTCAGTGAAGACTCCATAGACTAGCACCATGTCAGTGAAGACTCCATAGACTAGCATCATGTCAGTGAAAACTCCATAGACTAGCACCGTGTCAGTGAAGACTCCATAGACTAGCACCATGTCAGTGAAGACTCCATAGACTAACACCATGTCAGTGAAGACTCCATAGACTAGCACCATGTCAGTGAAGACTCCATAGACCTGCACCATGTCAGTGAAGACTCCATAGACCTGCACCATGTCAGTGAAGACTCCATAGACTAGCACCATGTCAGTGAAGACTCCATAGACTAGCACCATGTCAGTGAAGACTCCATAGACTAGCACCATGTCAGTGAAGACTCCATAGACTAGCACCATGTCAGTGAAGACTCCATAGACTAGCACCATGTCATTGAAGACTCCATAGACTAACACCATGTCAGTGAAGACTCCATAGACTAGCACCATGTCAGTGAAGACCCCATAGACTAGCACCATGTCAGTGAAGACTCCATAGACTAGCACCATTTCAGTGAAGGCTCCATAGACTAGCACCATGTCATTGAAGACTCCATAGACCAGCACCACGTCAGTGAAGACTCCATAAACTAGCACCAAGTAGTGAAGACTCCATAGACTAGCACCATGTCTGTGAAGACTCCATAGACTAGCACCATGTCAGTGAAGACTCCATAGACTAGCATCATGTCAGTGAAGACTCCATAGACTAGCATCATGTCAGTGAAGACTCCATAGACTAACAGCATGAGATTAATAATGAGATCTGAAGCTGGTTGCAGATGACGTGGTACAAATAAGTTAGAGTTCATCAAAGTGTTAATTGCCTATTTTAGGTACTTATTAGCGATATGATGAATAGGCTATGTGTTGTTATGATTGCTTCATGATTATTTATTGAGTTTGAATGTCGCCCGAAAGGCTATCAAAGGAAGATTTAAATTAAACACTTGACAAATGTTAAAAAGGATACAAAAAATATTGTTTTAATTTTTTTGTTTGAAGTGACAGCTTGGCTGTAAATGGGGAGGTCGGACTTCAATTTGGGGAATGCAAATCCTGCAGGTTCCTTTGGGGGTTTCACGCTAGGATTACATTTCCACTTGTTCCGCCGTTGGCATGGCAATGTTGTCACCAATCAATTGTCTTCATTTCCTAGTCGGGGGAAGGATGTGAGGTTACTTTCTAATGGTATGAGGATGAGGAGAAACAAAGATATCGGGGTCGTGCGTGGAATTACCCATTGGTTCTCCTGACATCCTGACCGGACTAGATTGGCTCTGAGTTGTTCCTGGTCATATCTCATTCCTGTTCATGGACTGTACTTTACAGCCACAACAGATGTTAACATCTAACCCCCAAAGCACACAAAATATTGTTACAGCTGATTGAGGAGGTGTAGCAGGGATCGGACCAAAGCACAGCGTGGTTATTATTCATGGTTCTTTAATAAAGAAACTACACATGAACAAACTAACAAAACAGCCCTATATTGTGCAGACGAACACAGAGACAGGAACAATCACCCACGAAATACCTAAAGAATATGGCTGTCTAAATATGGTTCCCAATCAGAGACAACGATAAACACCTGCCTCTGATTGAGAACCACTCCAGGCAACCATAGACTTTTCTAGACAACTATACTACACCACAATCCCATAACCTACAAAAACCCCTAGACAAAACACACCACATAAATACCCATGTCACACCCTGGCCTGACCAAAATAATAAAGACAACACAAAATACTGACAAATATATGGTATTTATTCCTTGTGTCACTATTTCTATGTTTTATTTTTGATTTTGTGGGAAAAGAACCCGTAAGTAAGCATTACACTGTTAGTCTACACCTGTTTTTTACGAAGAATGCGCCAAATAACATTTGATTTGAGTAGTCTCTTGAGACTGCGATGCCGCAGACCACTATCTCTGAGCATGGTCATCATTCCGTTGCACATCCTGTCTCAGCTAACCATCCGGTCTCAGCTAACCATCCGGTCTCAGCTAACCATCTGGTCTCAGCTAAACATCCTGTCTCAGCTAACCATCCTGTCTCAGCTAACCATCCGGTCACAGCTAACCATCCGGTCACAGCTAAACATCCTGTCTCAGCTAACCATCCTGTCTCAGCTAACCATCCGGTCACAGCTAACCATCCGGTCAAAGCTAACCATCCGGTCACAGCTAACCATCCTGTCTCAGCTAACCATCCGGTCTCAGCTAACCATCCTGTCCCAGCTAACCATCCGGTCACAGCTAACCATCCGGTCTCAGCTAACCATCCTGTCCCAGCTAACCATCCTGTCCCAGCTAACCATCCGGTCACAGCTAACCATCCGGTCTCAGCTAACCATCCTGTCTCAGCTAACCATCCGGTCACAGCTAACCATCCTGTCACAGCTAATCATCCGGTCACAGCTAACCATCCTGTCACAGCTAACCATCCTGTCTCAGCTAACCATCCTGTCTCAGCTAACCATCCTGTCTCAGCTAACCATCCTGTCTCAGCTAACCATCCTGTCACAGCTAACCATCCTGTCTCAGCTAACCATCCTGTCTCAGCTAACCATCCGGTCACAGCTAACCATCCTGTCTCAGCTAACCATCCGGTCACAGCTAACCATCCTGTCTCAGCTAACCATCCTGTCTCAGCTAACCATCCAGTGTCAGCTAACCATCCTGTCACAGCTAACCATCCAGTCACAGCTAACCATCCAGTGTCAGCTAACCATCCTGTCACAGCTAACCATCCGGTCTCAGCTAACCATCCAGTGTCAGCTAACCATCCTGTCACAGCTAACCATCCGGTCACAGCTAACCATCCTGTCACAGCTAACCATCCTGTCTCAGCTAACCATCCTGTCACAGCTAACCATCCTGTCTCAGCTAACCATCCTGTCTCAGCTAACCATCCGGTCACAGCTAACCATCCTGTCTCAGCTAACCATCCGGTCACAGCTAACCATCCTGTCTCAGCTAACCATCCTGTCTCAGCTAACCATCCAGTGTCAGCTAACCATCCTGTCACAGCTAACCATCCAGTCACAGCTAACCATCCAGTGTCAGCTAACCATCCTGTCACAGCTAACCATCCTGTCTCAGCTAACCATCCAGTGTCAGCTAACCATCCTGTCACAGCTAACCATCCGGTCACAGCTAACCATCCGGTCACAGCTAACCATACTGTCTCAGCTAACCATCTGGTCACAGCTAACCATCCTGTCTCAGCTAACCATCCTGTTTCAGCTAACCATCCAGTGTCAGCTAACCATCCTGTCACAGCTAACCATCCGGTCACAGCTAACTATCCTGTCTCAGCTAACAATCCGGTCACAGCTAACTATCCTGTCTCAGCTAACCATCCGGTCACAGCTAACCATCCTGTCTCAGCTAACCATCCGGTCACAGCTAACCATCCGGTCACAGCTAACCATCCTGTCTCAGCTAACCATCTGGTCACAGCTAACCATCCTGTCACAGCTAACCATCCTGTCACAGCTAACCATCCAGTCTCAGCTAACCATCCTGTCTCAGCTAACCATCCGGTCTCAGCTAACCAATATGGCCGCTGTTATTATTAGGGGTTTAGTATTATTGGTGCATCGTTGAGAGAGAGAGAGAGAGAGAGAGAGAGAGAGAGAGAGAGAGAGAGAGAGAGAGAGTTTGTCTGCAGTGTGTGGGAAGGCATTTATTATATAACAGTTTGGTATGAGTGAAATAATGTTGTGCGTTTGTACGCATGCCAATGTGTGTGTGTCCTGTACTATCCTATATCTCCCAGCTGTGCCCTGGGGCCAGAATATGCTGTACGGTGCTCTTCTACAAACCTGTGTGCTCAGCTCTAGTCATTACAAGAGGCTAGCACCTGAGCCCACTGCTACACACACACACACACACACACACACTGCTTATCCGCTGAACTCCATCACTGATCCCCCCTAGCCACGCCTGGGTCTTTGTTCTGACCTGAGGTAATGGAGGAGGCTCGGCTTGAAACACACACACACACACACATGTTCTCATGCTCACACCAATACCCCCTCAGGTAATTGAGGGCACACCATTAAATGCACACACGCACGCACGCACGCACGCACGCACGCACAGAGCAGAGGGAGGGTGGGTTAATGTTGGGGATCAATCAGGTCCAGAGTGCTGACGTGTCTGATCTTAATCAGAGCAGAGGGAGGTCTGCACAGAGAGAGATAATCTAACAGCCTCCCTCCCTCCTTCCTTCCATCCTACCACGCTCTGTCTGTCTGGACCCTACTGGCCATTCTTCACTTCCTGTACCCATCTCTCTCTCTCTCTCTCTCTCTCTCTCTCTCTCTCTCTCTCTCTCTCTCTCTCTCTCTCTCTCTCTCTCTCTCTCTCTCTCTCTCAATGAAATTCAAAGGGCTTTATTGGCATGGGAGACATATGTTTACATTGCCAAAGCAAGTGAAACTACCTCTCTCTCTCTCTCTCTCTCTCTCTATTTCTATTCATATATACACAGTGGGGAGAACAAGTATTTGATACACTGCCGATTTTGAAGGTTTTCCTACTTGTAAAGCAATTAGAGGTCTGTAATTTTTATCATAGGTACATTTCAACTGTGAGAGACAGAAAATCGCATTGTATGATTTTTAAGTAATTAATTTGCATTTTATTGCATGACATAAGTATTTGATACATCAGAAAAGCAGAACTTAATATTTGGTACAGAAACCTTTGTTTGCAATTACAGAGATCATACGTTTCCTGTTAAATTACAGACCTCTACATGCTTTGTAAGTAAGAAAATCTGCAAAGTTGGCAGTGTATCAAACACTTCTTCTCCCCACTATATATATATATATATATATATATATATATATATATATATATATATATATATATATATATATATTTAGACATTGTATATAATTTACCAGTTCCATTTCACGTCATGCTGTTCGTAGAAATAATTGATTATAATATACCAGTTCCTCGCCATTATTTATCCCCGGAAACTATAATGGGTTTGGCCGGGAAATAGAGGTTCCCGCTCTTAAACACTAGTGCGTGCGTGCGTGCTTGTGCGTGCGTGTGAGTGTGTGTCTGAGAGAAAGTGTGTGATTTATCTATACATTTTTTCTCTGCAGGAATGACGATGCTAGTGAGAGGGAGAAAGTAGCAGGAGATGATGAAGAAGGGAAAAAAGTCACATCCATTCAGCATTAAATCTTTCTCAGAAACAGATACGCTGTCGGCAAGCCTTTCGCGGAACGTACAGAGAAAGCAAGATGGCCCTTGACCTTTATTTGACCTTATATGTGAACCCCGCTGACCCCCACCGTGTGTAACAAAGCCTGTGGTCTGGACTTCACAGCAGAATGCTTTCTCATTTCCTTTCCGCTAAATGAGCTAAGATCTCTCAGCCCTCCTCCACTGAAGATCACAACCCCGTCTTTCTCTGTCTTTCTCTGCCTCTGTCTGCTATGGAGGGAGATAAAGGTTGTGGCCTGCTGCTCTCGCTACTCCAGTCCGTCTGTCTCTCTGTCTGCTATGGAGGGAGATAAAGGTTGTGACCCTGCTGCTCTCGCTACTCCAGTCCGTCTGTCTCTCTGTCTGCTATGGAGGGAGATAAAGGTTGTGACCCTGCTGCTCTCGCTACTCCAGTCCGTCTGTCTCTCTGTCTGCTATGGAGGGAGATAAAGGTTGTGACCCTGCTGCTCTCGCTACTCCAGTCCGTCTGTCTCTCTGTCTGCTATGGAGGGAGATACAGGTTGTGACCCTGCTGCTCTCGCTACTCCAGTCCGTCTGTCTCTCTGTCTGCTATGGAGGGAGATAAAGGTTGTGGCCTGCTGCTCTCGCTACTCCAGTCCGTCTGTCTCTCTGTCTGCTATGGAGGGAGATAAAGGTTATGACCCTGCTGCTCTCGCTACTCCAGTCCGTCTGTCTCTCTGTCTGCTATGGAGGGAGATAAAGGTTATGACCCTGCTGCTCTCGCTACTCCAGTCCGTCTGTCTCTCTGTCTGCTATGGAGGGAGATAAAGGTTGTGGCCTGCTGCTCTCGCTACTTCAGTCCGTCTGTCTCTCTGTCTGCTATGGAGGGAGATAAAGGTTGTGGCCTGCTGCTCTCGCTACTCCAGTCCGTCTGTCTCTCTGTCTGCTATGGAGGGAGATAAAGGTTGTGGCCTGCTGCTCTCGCTACTCCAGTCCGTCTGTCTCTCTGTCTGCTATGGAGGGAGATAAAGGTTGTGGCCTGCTGCTCTCGCTACTCCAGTCCGTCTGTCTCTCTGTCTGCTATGGAG
>NW_025745841.1:142500-145000 GCF_021184085.1 Oncorhynchus gorbuscha
AGGCTGCAGGTTAGACCAGAGGACACTGCAGGTTAGACCAGGTTTAGACCAGAGGACACAGACTGCAGGTTAGACCAGAAGAGGACACAGGCTGCAGGTTAGACCAGAGGACACAGGCTGCAGGTTAGACCAGAAGAGGACACAGGCTGCAGGTTAGAGAGGACACAGGCTGCAGAGGAGACCACAGGCTGCAGGTTAGACCAGAAGAGGACACAGGCTGCAGGTTAGACCAGAGGACACAGACTGCAGGTTAGACCAGAAGAGGACACAGGCTGCAGGTTAGACCAGAGGACACAGGCTGCAGGTTAGACCAGAGGACACAGACTGCAGGTTAGACCAGAGGACACAGGCTGCAGGTTAGACCAGACACAGACTGCAGGTTAGACCAGACACAGGCTGCAGGTTAGACCAGAGGACACAGGCTGCAGGTTAGACCAGAGGACACAGGCTGCAGGTTAGACCAGAACAGGCTGCAGGTTAGACCAGAGGACACAGGCTGCAGGTTAGACCAGAGGACACAGACTGCAGGTTAGACCAGAGGACACAGGCTGCAGGTTAGACCAGAGGACACAGACTGCAGGTTAGACCAGAGGACACAGGCTGCAGGTTAGACCAGAGGACACAGGCTGCAGGTTAGACCAGAGGATACAGGCTGCAGGTTAGACCAGAGGACACAGGCTGCAGGTTAGACCAGAAGAGGACACAGGCTGCAGGTTAGACCAGTTTAGACCAGAGGACACAGGCTGCAGGTTAGACCAGAGGACACAGACTGCAGGTTAGACCAGAAGAGGACACAGGCTGCAGGTTAGACCAGAGGACACAGACTGCAGGTTAGACCAGAAGAGGACACAGGCTGCAGGTTAGACCAGAGGACACAGGCTGCAGGTTAGACCAGAAGAGGACACAGGCTGCAGGTTAGACCAGAGGACACAGGCTGCAGGTTAGACCAGAGGACACAGGCTGCAGGTTAGACCAGAGGACACAGGCTGCAGGTTAGACCAGAGGACACAGGCTGCAGGTTAGACCAGAGGACACAGGCTGCAGGTTAGACCAGAGGACACAGGCTGCAGGTTAGACCAGAAGAGGACACAGGCTGCAGGTTAGACCAGAGGACACAGACTGCAGGTTAGACAGGGACACAGACTGCAGGTTAGACCAGAGGACACAGGCTGCAGGTTAGACCAGAGGACACAGGCTGCAGGTTAGACCAGAGGACACAGGCTGCAGGTTAGACCAGAGGACACAGGCTGCAGGTTAGA
Organism: Oncorhynchus gorbuscha; assembly: GCF_021184085.1. Taxonomy (NCBI): domain Eukaryota; kingdom Metazoa; phylum Chordata; class Actinopteri; order Salmoniformes; family Salmonidae; genus Oncorhynchus; species Oncorhynchus gorbuscha. Next base: position 143,760 of record NW_025745841.1, read on the forward strand.
CACAGGCTGCAGGTTAGACACAGGCTGCAGGTTAGACCAGAGGACACAGGCTGCAGGTTAGACCAGAGGACACAGGCTGCAGAGGAACAGACTGCAGGTTAGATCAGACACAGGCTGCAGGTTAGACCAGAGGACACAGGCTGCAGGTTAGACCAGAGGACACAGGCTGCAGGTTAGACCAGAGGACACAGGCTGCAGGTTAGACCAGAGGACACAGGCTGCAGGTTAGATCAGAGGACACAGGCTGCAGGTTAGACCAGAGGACACAGGCTGCAGGTTAGACCAGAGGACACAGGCTGCAGGTTAGATCCAGAGGACACAGGCTGCAGGTTAGATCAGAGGACACAGGCTGCAGGTTAGACAGGTGCAGGTTAGACCAGAGGACACAGGCTGCAGGTTAGACCAGAGGACACAGGCTGCAGGTTAGATCAGAGGACACAGGCTGCAGGTTAGACCAGAGGACACAGGCTGCAGGTTAGACCAGAGGACACAGGCTGCAGGTTAGACCAGAGGACACAGGCTGCAGGTTAGACCAGAGGACACAGGCTGCAGGTTAGATCAGAGGACACAGGCTGCAGGTTAGATCAGAGGACACAGCTCAGAACAAAGCAGAGAAAGAATCCAGAATATTTTGTCCCCGCTCTGCTGACAAGTTTTTTGCTCTGCTCACACAGGTGTAATAAAGGCCTGTTGCACTGTTTTGGTTTGGGTGGGAAGTAAATACTTTTAAATTGTGATTTATCAGGGGCTGCTGCAGCACCCTCAGCACAGGACAGGAGCTTTGAGGAGATTAACAGGACAGGAACATCGAGGAGGTTAACAGGACAGGAGCTTTGAGGAGGTTAACGGGACAGGAGCATCGAGGAGGTTAACAGGACAGGAGCTTTGAGGAGGTTAACGGGACAGGAGCATCGAGGAGGTTAACAGGACAGGAGCATCGAGGAGTTTAACAGGACAGGAGCTTTGAGGAATGTTGACACGACAGGAGCATTGAGGAATGTTGACAGGACAGGATAATTGAGGAATGTTAACAGGACAGGAGCATTGAGGAATGTTGACAGGATAGGAGCATTGAGGAATGTTGATAGGACAGGAGAATTGAGGAATGTTGACACGACAGGAGAATTGAGGAATGTTGACAGGACAGGAGCATTGAGGAATGTTGACAGGACAGGAGCATTGAGGAATGTTGACAGGACAGGAGCATTGAGGAATGTTAACAGGACAGGAGCATTGAGGAA
>NW_025745841.1:150000-182580 GCF_021184085.1 Oncorhynchus gorbuscha
AAGAGAGCTCGCATCAACGGTGTTTCCCTGCTCCGCATCGCAACTATCTCCCTCCTCTGGCTCAGAGACTGAGCCCATGCAGCTGGGAGGGATTCGCATCTCGACTAAGGAGAGGGAACGGAGGATCACCAACCGCCTGTGCCTCTATTGCGGAGTTGCTGGACATTTTGTTAATTCATGTCCAGTAAAAGCCAGAGCTCATCTGTAAGCGGAGGGCTACAGGTGAGCGCAACTACTCAAGTCTCTCCATCAAAATCCTGTACTACTTTGTCGGTCCATCTACGCTGGACCGGTTCGGGTGCTACATGTAGTGCCTTGATAGACTCTGGGGCTGAGGGTTGTTTCATGGACGAAGCATGGGTTCGGAAACATGACATTCCTTTCAGAGAGTTAGAGAAGCCTACGCCCATGTTCGCCTTAGATGGTAGTCATCTTCCCAGTATCAGATTTGAGACACTACCTTTAACCCTCACAGTATCTGGTAACCACAGTGAGACTATTTCTTTTTTGATTTTCCGTTCACCGTTTACACCTGTTGTTTTGGGTCATCCCTGGCTAGTATGTCATAATCCTTCTATTAATTGGTCTAGTAATTCTATCCTATCCTGGAACGTTTCTTGTCATGTGAAGTGTTTAATGTCTGCCATCCCTCCCGTTTCTTCTGTCCCTACTTCTCAGGAGGAACCTGGCGATTTGACAGGAGTGCCGGAGGAATATCATGATCTGCGCACGGTCTTCAGTCGGTCCCGAGCCAACTCCCTTCCTCCTCACCGGTCGTATGATTGTAGTATTGATCTCCTTCCGGGGACCACTCCTCCTCGAGGTAGACTATACTCTCTGTCGGCTCCCGAACGTAAGGCTCTCGAGGATTATTTGTCTGTGTCTCTTGACGCCGGTACCATAGTGCCTTCTTCCTCTCCGGCCGGGGCGGGGTTCTTTTTTGTTAAGAAGAAGGACGGTACTCTGCGCCCCTGCGTGGATTATCGAGGGCTGAATGACATAACGGTTAAGAATCGTTATCCGCTTCCCCTTATGTCATCAGCCTTCGAGATTCTGCAGGGAGCCAGGTGCTTTACTAAGTTGGACCTTCGTAACGCTTACCATCTCGTGCGCATCAGAGAGGGGGACGAGTGGAAAACGGCGTTTAACACTCCGTTAGGGCATTTTGAGTACCGGGTTCTGCCGTTCGGTCTCGCCAATGCGCCAGCTGTTTTTCAGGCATTAGTTAATGATGTTCTGAGAGACATGCTGAACATCTTTGTTTTTGTCTATCTTGACGATATCCTGATTTTTTCTCCGTCACTCGAGATTCATGTTCAGCACGTTCGACGTGTTCTACAGCGCCTTTTAGAGAATTGTCTCTACGTAAAGGCTGAGAAGTGCTCTTTTCATGTCTCCTCCGTTACTTTTCTCGGTTCCGTTATTTCCGCTGAAGGCATTCAGATGGATTCCGCTAAGGTCCAAGCTGTCAGTGATTGGCCCGTTCCAAGGTCACGTGTCGAGTTGCAGCGCTTTTTAGGTTTCGCTAATTTCTATCGGCGTTTCATTCGTAATTTCGGTCAAGTTGCTGCCCCTCTCACAGCTCTTACTTCTGTCAAGACGTGTTTTAAGTGGTCCGGTTCCGCCCAGGAGCTTTTGATCTTCTAAAAGAACGTTTTACGTCCGCTCCTATCCTCGTTACTCCTGACGTCACTAGACAATTCATTGTCGAGGTTGACGCTTCAGAGGTAGGCGTGGGAGCCATTCTATCCCAGCGCTTCCAGTCTGACGATAAGGTTCATCCTTGCGCTTATTTTTCTCATCGCCTGTCGCCATCTGAGCGCAACTATGATGTGGGTAACCGTGAACTGCTCGCCATCCGCTTAGCCCTAGGCGAATGGCGACAGTGGTTGGAGGGGGCGACCGTTCCTTTTGTCGTTTGGACAGACCATAAGAACCTTGAGTACATCCGTTCTGCCAAACGACTTAATGCCCGTCAAGCTCGTTGGGCGTTGTTTTTCGCTCGTTTCGAGTTTGTGATTTCTTACCGTCCGGGTAGCAAGAACACCAAGCCTGATGCCTTATCCCGTCTGTTTAGTTCTTCTGTGGCTTCTACTGATCCCGAGGGGATTCTTCCTTATGGGCGTGTTGTCGGGTTAACAGTCTGGGGAATTGAAAGACAGGTTAAGCAAGCACTCACGCACACTGCGTCGCCGCGCGCTTGTCCTAGTAACCTCCTTTTCGTTCCTGTTTCCACTCGTCTGGCTGTTCTTCAGTGGGCTCACTCTGCCAAGTTAGCTGGTCATCCCGGTGTTCGAGGCACTCTTGCGTCTATTCGCCAGCGCTTTTTGGTGGCCGACTCAGGAGCGTGACACGCGCCGTTTCGTGGCTGCTTGTTCGGACTGCGCGCAGACTAAGTCGGGTAACTCTCCTCCTGCCGGTCGTCTCAGACCGCTCCCCATTCCTTCTCGACCATGGTCTCACATCGCCTTAGACTTCATTACCGGTCTGCCTTTGTCTGCGGGGAAGACTGTGATTCTTACGGTTGTCGATAGGTTCTCTAAGGCGGCACATTTCATTCCCCTCGCTAAACTTCCTTCCGCTAAGGAGACGGCACAAATCATTATTGAGAATGTATTCAGAATTCATGGCCTTCCGTTAGACGCCGTTTCAGACAGAGGCCCGCAATTCACGTCACAGTTTTGGAGGGAGTTCTGTCGTTTGATTGGTGCGTCCGTCAGTCTCTCTTCCGGGTTTCATCCCCAGTCTAACGGTCAAGCAGAGAGGGCCAATCAGACGATTGGTCGCATACTACGCAGCCTTTCTTTCAGAAACCCTGCGTCTTGGGCAGAACAGCTCCCTGGGCAGAATACGCTCACAATTCGCTTCCTTCGTCTGCTACCGGGTTATCTCCGTTTCAGAGTAGTCTGGGTTACCAGCCTCCTCTGTTCTCATCCCAGCTTGCCGAGTCCAGCGTTCCTCCGCTCAAGCGTTTGTCCAACGTTGTGAGCGCACCTGGAGGAGGGTGAGGTCTGCACTTTGCCGTTACAGGGCACAGACGGTGAGAGCCGCCAATAAACGCAGGATTAAGAGTCCAAGGTATTGTTGCGGCCAGAGAGTGTGGCTTTCCACTCGCAACCTTCCTCTTACGACAGCTTCTCGTAAGTTGACTCCGCGGTTCATTGGTCCGTTCCGTGTCTCCCAGGTCGTCAATCCTGTCGCTGTGCGACTGCTTCTTCCGCGACATCTTCGTCGCGTCCATCCTGTCTTCCGTGTCTCCTGTGTTAAGCCCTTTCTTCGCACCCCCGTTCGTCTTCCCTCCCCCTCCCGTCCTTGTCGAGAGCGCACCTATTTACAAGGTACATAAGATCATGGACATGCGTTCTCGGGGACGGGGTCACCAATACTTAGTGGATTGGGAGGGTTACGGTCCTGAGGAGAGGAGTTGGGTTCCGTCTCGGGACGTGCTGGACCGTTCACTCATCGATGATTTCCTCCGTTGCCGCCAGGATTCCTCCTCGAGTGCGCCAGGAGGCGCCGGTGAGTGGGGGGTACTGTCATGTTTGTCATTTATTATCATGTCTTGTCCCTGTGCTCCCCATTCTATTCGTTTCCCTCTGCTGGTCTTATTAGGTTCTTTCCCTCTTCTATCCCTCTCTCTCCCCTCCTCTCTCACTCTCTCGTCTATGCTTGACAATCACAATGGATAACACTCTTAGATAAAAAGGGCTCTATGCTTGACAATCACAATGGATAACACTCTTAGATAAAAAGGGCTCTATGCTTGACAATCACAATGGATAACACTCTTAGATAAAAAGGGCTCTATGCTTGACAATCACAATGGATAACACTCTTAGATAAAAAGGGCTCTATGCTTGACAATCACAATGGATAACACTTTAGATAAAAAGGGCTCTATGCTTGACAATCACAATGGATAACACTCTTAGATAAAAAGGGCTCTATGCTTGACAATCACAATGGATAACACTCTTAGATAAAAAGGGCTCTATGCTTGACAATCACAATGGATAACACTCTTAGATAAAAATGGGCTCTATGCTTGACAATCACAATGGATAACACTCTTAGATAAAAAGGGCTCTATGCTTGACAATCACAATGGATAACACTCTTAGATAAAAAGGGCTCTATGCTTGACAATCACAATGGATAACACTTAGATAAAAAGGGCTCTATGCTTGACAATCACAATGGATAACACTCTTAGATAAAAAGGGCTCTATGCTTGACAATCACAATGGATAACACTCTTAGATAAAAAGGGCTCTATGCTTGACAATCACAATGGATAACACTCTTAGATAAAAAGGGCTCTATGCTTGACAATCACAATGGATAACACTCTTAGATAAAAAGGGCTCTATGCTTGACAATCACAATGGATAACACTCTTAGATAAAAAGGGCTCTATGCTTGACAATCACAATGGATAACACTCTTAGATAAAAAGGGCTCTATGCTTGACAATCACAATGGATAACACTCTTAGATAAAAAGGGCTCTATGCTTGACAATCACAATGGATAACACTCTTAGATAAAAAGGGCTCTATGCTTGACAATCACAATGGATAACACTCTTAGATAAAAAGGGCTCTATGCTTGACAATCACAATGGATAACACTCTTAGATAAAAAGGGCTCTATGCTTGACAATCACAATGGATAACACTCTTAGATAAAAAGGGCTCTATGCTTGACAATCACAATGGATAACACTCTTAGATAAAAAGGGCTCTATGCTTGACAATCACAATGGATAACACTCTTAGATAAAAAGGGCTCTATGCTTGACAATCACAATGGATAACACTCTTAGATAAAAAGGGCTCTATGCTTGACAATCACAATGGATAACACTCTTAGATAAAAAGGGCTCTATGCTTGACAATCACAATGGATAACACTCTTAGATAAAAAGGGCTCTATGCTTGACAATCACAATGGATAACACTCTTAGATAAAAAGGGCTCTATGCTTGACAATCACAATGGATAACACTCTTAGATAAAAAGGGCTCTATGCTTGACAATCACAATGGATAACACTCTTAGATAAAAAGGGCTCTATGCTTGACAATCACAATGGATAACACTCTTAGATAAAAAGGGCTCTATGCTTGACAATCACAATGGATAACACTCTTAGATAAAAAGGGCTCTATGCTTCTTAGATAAAAAGGGCTCTATGCACAATCACAATGGATGGATAACACTCTTAGATAAAAGGGCTCTATGCTTGACAATCACAATGGATAACACTCTTAGATAAAAAGGGCTCTATGCTTGACAATCACAATGGATAACACTCTTAGATAAAAAGGGCTCTATGCTTGACAATCACAATGGATAACACTCTTAGATAAAAAGGGCTCTATGCTTGACAATCACAATGGATAACACTTGATAAAAAGGGCTCTAATCAATCAAATGGATAACACTCTTAGATAAAAAGGGCTCTATGCTTGACAATCACAATGGATAACACTCTTAGATAAAAAGGGCTCTATGCTTGACAATCACAATGGATAACACTCTTAGATAAAAAGGGCTCTATGCTTGACAATCACAATGGATAACACTCTTAGATAAAAAGGGCTCTATGCTTGACAATCACAATGGATAACACTCTTAGATAAAAAGGGCTCTATGCTTGACAATCACAATGGATAACACTCTTAGATAAAAAGGGCTCTATGCTTGACAATCACAATGGATAACACTCTTAGATAAAAAGGGCTCTATGCTTGACAATCACAATGGATAACACTCTTAGATAAAAAGGGCTCTATGCTTGACAATCACAATGGATAACACTTAGATAAAAAGGGCTCTATGCTTGACAATCACAATGGATAACACTCTTAGATAAAAAGGGCTCTATGCTTGACAATCACAATGGATAACACTCTTAGATAAAAAGGGCTCTATGCTTGACAATCACAATGGATAACACTCTTAGATAAAAAGGGCTCTATGCTTGACAATCACAATGGATAACACTCTTAGAATCACAAAACCTCTATGCTTGACAATCACAATGGATAACACTCTTAGATAAAAAGGGCTCTATGCTTGACAATCACAATGGATAACACTTTAGAAAAAGGGCTCTATGCTTGACAATCACAATGGATAACACTCTTAGATAAAAAGGGCTCTATGCTTGACAATCACAATGGATAACACTCTGGATAAGAGGGCTCTGATCAAATGACAATCACAATGGATAACAAAAAAGGGTTCTATGCTAGAACCACAATGGTAACACTCTTAGATGAAAAGGCATTTTTGGTTCAATCACAATGGATAACACTCTTTCTAAAAAGAGTCTATGCTTGACAATCACAATGGATAACAGATCTGGGATCAAAAGGCTGTATGGTATTAAACAAGGATGACTCTGGTCATGGCTCATTCTCCTCAGCCCAGCTATGAGATAACGGATAGGCCTGGTGACAATCAGCATGCTCTTAGATGTCTCGGTGACAATCACAATGCTAACTGATAAAAAGGGCTCTGCTTCAATCTGTTCTGTTTGGCAAAAAGGCTCTCCACAGTGACACAAGTCTACCAGAAGGCCATGGGCACAGTGCAGGGATAACACACATACACACGCAACTAGACAATCACAGACACACACATACACACTCAACTAGACAAGCAGACACACAGATAACACGCTCTATGCTTGACAATCACAACATAACACTCTTAGACAAGCAGACTCTATGCATGACAATCACAATGGATAACAAGCAGATAAAAACACGGCTCTATGCTTGACAATCACAATGGATAACACTCTTAGATAAAAAGGGCAGCACACACATAACACTCTTAGACAAAAGACACACACAGTACACACTTACACAACACGCACGGCACGCACACGCGCACACGCACACGCACACAGGCACACACATAAACAGGGCACACACACACAGGCACACACACATACAGGGCACACAACACACACACACAATCACAATGGCACACACACACACACACACACACACACACACACACACACACACACACAACACACACACACACACACACACACACACACATAGACACAGGCACACACACACACACACACTCTGGTCATGGCAGATTCTACAGCCCAGATAGAGATGACGCAGCCCCTCCACGTGTCTCGGTGCGTGAGCAGTTCTCTGCCCACCAGACAAACGTTCCAGTCGACTGGTATTCAGGTCAGATGAAAGACGGGCTGAGCTGGACAGGCCTGGACACACAGGCCGGTAGACTTGGACAGTAAGTCACTACTCAGACACACAGTCATCTGTCACTCTGCTCAGGGCCCAGCAGAATGGATGGAGGGTCACATCCAGGACCTCTATAGCAGGCGCTGTCAGAGGAAGGCCCGAAAAATTCTCAGACAGCACCATTGTTTTTGACTCATCACATACACTGCTGCTACTGTTTATTATCTATCCTATTGCCTAGTCACTTCATTCCCAATTACAGTTTTTTTTAATTGCTAACAAGCATCGATCAATACTGAAGCCACTTTTTCAAAACTCATCACACAGTCTGTATTACCAACATGCATCCTGGCCAAACAGTTGATCTCACCTCCAAAACTCACTCAAACCACCAAAACACTTCATACAGTCTGTATTACCAACATGCATCCTGGCCAAACAGTTGATCTCACCTCCAAAACTCACTCAAACCACCAAAACACTTCATACAGTCTGTATTACCAACATGCATCCTGGCCAAACAGTTGATCTCACCTCCAAAACTCACTCAAACCACCAAAACACTTCATACAGTCTGTATTACCAACATGCATCCTGGCCAAACAGTTGATCTCACCTCCAAAACTCACTCAAACCACCAAAACACTTCCTCACAGTCTGTATTACCAACATGCATCCTGGCCAAACAGTTGATCTCACCTCCAAAACTCACTGGAACCACCAAAACACTTCATAAGTCTGTAGACACACCAACATGCATCCTGGCCAAACAGTTGATCTCACCTCCAAAACTCACGCTGTCAAAAGGCCAAAAATTCCAAAGCACCATTGTTTTTGACTCATCACATACACTGCTGTACTGTTTATTATCAACATGCATCCTGGCCAAACAGTTGATCTCACCTCCAAAACTCACTCAAACCACCAAAACTCTTCATACAGTCTGTATTACCAACATGCATCCTGGCCAAACAGTTGATCTCACCTCCAAAACTCACTCAAACCACCAAAACACTTCATACAGTCTGTATTACCAACATGCATCCTGGCCAAACAGTTGATCTCACCTCCAAAACTCACTCAAACCACCAAAACACTTCATACATGTCTCAAAATAATCTTGTTCGACCAGAACTAGAATTCTCACTCAGAAAGCAGACATCGTCACTCACAACACACTGACCTAAAAAACACTAACAACAGGGAGCATTACATAAATTATTGATTTTTCACATAAATCAGAATTTCATTATAGAGTAAGAATAACACACCTTATTGGCTGTACTAAAGTATATGTAACAAGAATGAATCAGAAATACAGCAATTTGCTTCAATAGCTTTTATTTTTTCTATATCTTTGCATATAGTAATTTACTTGTGAAAAATACATTCCTAAAATTCCAGGTCTGCAATAATAATGACATAAAAACATCAACAACATGTATAATATAACACTCATACTGTACAGTACTGTGAGGGTCCTAGTTCTCATCAACAATATAACACTTTTACTGTATGTGAAGTTTTCTGTATGTGAAGGAGAGTCAGACCAAAATGCGGCGTGGCTATTGTGATCCATGTTTAATGAAACAAAGTAAACACGAATCAAATACAAAAACAATAAACGTACCACGAAAACCGAAACAGCCTAATACTGGTGCAAAGTAACACAGAGACCGTAACAAGGACAATCACCCACAAAACCCATCACCAAACAGGCTACCTAAATATGGTTCCCAATCAGAGACAATGACTAACACCTGCCTCTGATTGAGAACCATATCAGGCCAAACATAGAACTAGACAAACTAGACATGTAACATAGAATGCCCACTCAGCTCACACCCTGACCAACCAAAACATAGAAACATACAAAGCAAACTATGGTCAGGGTGTGACAGGGTTCTAGTTCTCATCAACATGTATAATATAACACTCATACTGTACAGTACTGTGAGGGTTCTAGTTCTCATCAACATGTATAATATAACACTCATACTGTACAGTACTGTGAGGGTTCTAGTTCTCATCAACATGTATAATATAACACTCATACTGTACAGTACTGTGAGGGTTCTAGTTCTCATCAACATGTATAATATAACACTCCTACTGTACAGTACTGTGAGGGTTCTAGTTCTCATCAACATGTATAATATAACACTCCTACTGTACAGTACTGTGAGGGTTCTAGTTCTCATCAACATGTATAGTATAACACTCCTACTGTACAGTACTGTGAGGGTTCTAGTTCCCATCAACATGTATAATATAACACTCCTACTGTACAGTACTGTGAGGGTTCTAGTTCTCATCAACATGTATAATATAACACTCCTACTGTACAGTACTGTGAGGGTTCTAGTTCTCATCAACATGTATAGTATAACACTCCTACTGTACAGTACTGTGAGGGTTCTAGTTCTCCCTCTTTCCTGCATTTGACCACAAGTTCTCATCAACATCACATCTTATTGCTTCTCTGGCGATGCATCTTGGAAAGTATCTTCTGGAATGTCTAAAACCAACCTTAGCAGACTTCAGGAGAAGTGGACATCTGGTCATGTGGATGGTGGTCATAAACCTTCCACCTCCGTGCAGAGAAAACCTATGGGGTTTAGGAAGGGGGAATATGGAGGCAGGAATAGTACTGACATCCTGGGATGTGCAGCAAGCCAGTCTGACTGCAGCAGAGTGGTGGAAAGCCACATGATCCCACACAACAACGACGGTAGGGGAGTTTCTGGCCCCTCTCTCCTCCGCTGGTACAAAGTTGATTATGCAGGTCATCCAGAAAATAACTGAGCCTCTCTGTATTGTAGGGGCCAATGAGTAATATAACACTTTGTGTAACAGCAAACCATCCTGGACAGAGCTACACACGTTGTGATGTTAGCTCCTCTCTGGCCTGAGACATCCACTCTCTGTCCAATCACATTTCTTCCCCTGTGGCGTGTTTATGCCAGGTTGAATCCAGCTTCATCCACAAAGTTGAATGTATGTGCAGTTTGCCTTCCATCTCCATTACTCTCTAAAATACAGTAAATCCATAGTTTTACAGTACTTTACATTATGCACAGCTGTGTATGTTCCCTGTTGGGTTATTGAACAGACATCTTACCTGGACATATTGATACCGGACTTCTTTCACACATTCAACGTTTCTCTCAAAGGTTACAGTGTACAACTCCTCCCTCCTTATTTTATGTTTCTCTGGGACTCTGGCCATTGTCTTTATGCTGAACGTATTCACATTCCCAACAGTGATATTGTCATTGTGCTGACCGTATTCACATTCCCAACAGTGATATTGTTGTTGTGCTGACCGTATTCACATTCCCAACAGTGATATTGTTGTTGTGCTGACCGTATTCACATTCCCAACAGTGATATTGTCGTTGTGCTGAACGTATTCACATTCCCAACAGTGATATTGTCGTTGTGCTGACCGTATTCACATTCCCAACAGTGATATTGTCGTTGTGCTGACCGTATTCACATTCCCAACAGTGATATTGTCGTTGTGCTGAACGTATTCACATTCCCAACAGTGATATTGTCTTTATGCCCCTCGTATTCACATTCCCAACAGTGATATTGTCATCCAGTTGTGCTGACCGTATTCACATTCCCAACAGTGATATTGTCGTTGTGCTGACCGTATTCACATTCCCAACAGTGATATTGTTGTTGTGCTGACCGTTTCACATTCCCAACAGTGATATTGTTGTTTTGCTGACCGTATTCACATTCCCCCTGATATTGTCTTTATGCTGAACGTATTCACATTCCCAACAGTGATATTGTCGTTGTGCTGAACGTATTCACATTCCCAACAGTGATATTGTTGTTGTGCTGACCGTATTCACATTCCCAACAGTGATATTGTCGTTGTGCTGAACGTATTCACATTCCCAACAGTGATATTGTTGTTGTGCTGACCGTATTCACATTCCCAACAGTGATATTGTCGTTGTGCTGACGTATTCACATTCCCAACAGTGATATTGTTGTTTCTGCTGACCGTATTCACATTCCCAACAGTGATATTGTCGTTGTGCTGACCGTATTCACATTCCCAACAGTGATATTGTCGTTGTGCTGACCGTATTCACATTCCCAACAGTGATATTGTCATTGTGCTGACCGTATTCACATTCCCAACAGTGATATTGTCGTTGTGCTGACCGTATTCACATTCCCAACAGTGATATTGTCGTTGTGCTGACCGTATTCACATTCCCAACAGTGATATTGTTGTTGTGCTGACCGTATTCACATTCCCAACAGTGATATTGTCGTTGTGCTGAACGTATTCACATTCCCAACAGTGATATTGTTGTTGTGCTGACCGTATTCACATTCCCAACAGTGATATTGTCGTTGTGCTGAACGTATTCACATTCCCAACAGTGATATTGTCGTTGTGCTGACCGTATTCACATTCCCAACAGTGATATTGTTGTTGTGCTGACCGTATTCACATTCCCAACAGTGATATTGTAGTTGTGCTGACCGTATTCACATTCCCAACAGTGATATTGTCATTGTGCTGACCGTATTCACATTCCCAACAGTGATATTGTCGTTGTGCTGACCGTATTCACATTCCCAACAGTGATATTGTCGTTGTGCTGACCGTATTCACATTCCCAACAGTGATATTGTCGTTGTGCTGACCGTATTCACATTCCCAACAGTGATATTGTCGTTGTGCTGACCGTATTCACATTCCCAACAGTGATATTGTCGTTGTGCTGACCGTATTCACATTCCCAACAGTGATATTGTCGTTGTGCTGACCGTATTCACATTCCCAACAGTGATATTGTCGTTGTGCTGACCGTATTCACATTCCCAACAGTGATATTGTCGTTGTGCTGACCGTATTCACATTCCCAACAGTGATATTGTCTTTGTGCTGACCGTATTCACATTCCCAACAGTGATATTGTCGTTGTGCTGACCGTATTCACATTCCCAACAGTGATATTGTCGTTGTGCTGACCGTATTCACATTCCCAACAGTGATATTGTCGTTGTGCTGACCGTATTCACATTCCCAACAGTGATATTGTCGTTGTGCTGAACGTATTCACATTCCCAACAGTGATATTGTTGTTGTGCTGACCGTATTCACATTCCCAACAGTGATATTGTCGTTGTGCTGACCGTATTCACATTCCCAACAGTGATATTGTCGTTGTGCTGACCGTATTCACATTCCCAACAGTGATATTGTTGTTGTGCTGACCGTATTCACATTCCCAACAGTGATATTGTTGTTGTGCTGACCGTATTCACATTCCCAACAGTGATATTTTCTGCCAGGATTCTGTCCCGAAAACACAAACCAATCAATATATTTCAAAATGTCAGTACATGTAAAAATGCGAACATACTGTATTGTACTGTAATATGTAGTTCAATTATCATTGAAGGATGCACATCTCACTGGGAAATTCATACTATTGATGAAACTGTTGAACGCTGCAGATTTGGTAGCACCCTTAAACCGGCCTCTCAAAGAGAGACCATGGTTTACAACATGGTCAATAATTGTGGCCCTTATCTCATCAGAGACCACCGCTCTTGGTCTTCCTCTCCTTTGTCCTCCACACATTCTCCCTCTCCCTGCCACTCTTCTATCCCCACCAACCCGTCTCCCTCTCCCTGCCACTCTTCTATCCCCACCAACCTGTCTCCCTCTCCCTGCCACTCTTCTATCCCCACCAACCCGTCTCCCTCTCCCTGCCACTCTTCTATCCCCACCAACCTGTCTTCCTCTCCCTGCCACTCTTCTATCCCCACCAACCTGTCTCCCTCTCCCTGCCACTCTTCATCCCCACCAACCCGTCTCCCTCTCCCTGCCACTCTTCTATCCCCACCAACCTGTCTCCCTCTCCCTGCCACTCTTCTATCCCCACCAACCCGTCTCCCTCTCCCTGCCACTCTTCTATCCCCACCAACCTGTCTCCCTCTCCCTGCCACTCTTCTATCCCCACCAACCTGTCTCCCTCTCCCTGCCACTCTTCTATCCCCACCAACCTGTCTTCCTCTCCCTGCCACTCTTCTATCCCCACCAACCTGTCTCCCTCTCCCTGCCACTCTTCTATCCCCACCAACCTGTCTCCCTCTCCCTGCCACTCTTCTATCCCCACCAACCTGTCTCCCTCTCCCTGCCACTCTTCTTTCCCCCACCAACCCGTCTCTCTCTCCCTGCCACTCTTCTATCCCCACCAACCTGTCTCCCTCTCCCTGCCACTCTTCTATCCCCACCAACCTGTCTCCCTCTCCCTGCCACTCTTCTATCCCCACCAACCTGTCTTCCTCTCCCTGCCACTCTTCTTTCCCCACCAACCTGTCTCCCTCTCCCTGCCAATCTTCTTTCCCCACCAACCCGTCTCTCTCTCCCTGCCACTCTTCTATCCCCACCAACCTGTCTCCCTCTCCCTGCCACTCTTCTATCCCCACCAACCTGTCTCCCTCTCCCTGCCACTCTTCTATCCCCACCAACCTGTCTTCCTCTCCCTGCTACTCTTCTATCCCCACCAACCTGTCTCCCTCTCCCTGACACTCTTCTATCCCCACCAACCTGTCTCCCTCTCCCTGCCACTCTTCTATCCCCACCAACCTGTCTCCCTCTCCCTGCCACTCTTCTTTCTCCACCAACCTGTCTTCCTCTCCCTGCTACTCTTCTATCCCCACCAACCTGTCTCCCTCTCCCTGCCACTCTTCTTTCCCCACCAACCTGTCTCCCTCTCCCTGCCACTCTTCTATCCCCACCAACCTGTCTCCCTCTCCCTGCCACTCTTCTTTCCCCACCAACCTGTCTCCCTCTCCCTGCCACTCTTCTTTCCCCACCAACCTGTCTCCCTCTCCCTGCCACTCTTCTATCCCCACCAACCTGTCTTCCTTGATCCATGTTTCCAAAATGTATCATTCTGATGTCATCCTCTTTTGTCTGTTTGGAAACTGCCATCAGGTGTGTTTAGAATTATTCTGCTGAGGTGTTCTATATGTTTCAATCTGCTTACTGCAGAAATGCACGACATTTGCCGTCATTCTGTTTTGAATGTGTTTTTAACAGTTTTGGAAACAGTCTGTTAGCATTTGAAAACATGTTCTGCAAATATATAGTTTATCAGGTGGTGAAGTATGAATGAGAAAATATACAGTGGTGCAAAAAAGTATTTAGTCAGCCACCAATTGTGGACAGGTGTCTTTTATTCTGATAACAAGTTCAAACAGGTGCCATTAAAACAGGTAACGAGTGGAGGACAGAGGAGCCTCTGAAAGAAGAACTTACAGGTCTGTGAGAGTCAGAAATACTTATTTTCCACCATAATTTGCAAATAAATTCATTAAAAATCCTACAATGTGATTTTCTGGATTTTTTTTCTCACTTTGTCTGTCATAGTGGAAGTGTAACTATGATGAAAATTACAGGCCTCTCACATCTTTTTACGTTGGAGAACTTGCACAATTGGTGGCTGACTAAATACTTTTTTGCCCCACTGTATATATATTTTTTGGGGGGGATTTCGGAGAATGTGGTCATTGATGCATTTTGTGTGAAAGCAATGAAAAACGATTCACAATTTGGTCCACATACACTTCTGTTTCGCTGACTGTGTGAAGAGTTTTGACAATGTCAATTGAATGAAAAAAACTGTAACATGGACTCGGTACTGGTACCCCGTGTATATAGCCCGTGTATATATAGTGTATATATCGTTACTCATTGTGGATCTATTATTACTTTTATTATTAGGAGTCTTACTTTTCTACCTTTTCTATTTCTGCATTGTTGGGAGCACGTCCCATTAGTAAGCATTTCACTCTTAGAGAAAGCATTCACACTTCTACCAAGCAAGTGACGAAACATTTGGTTTGGGACTAATAGATTCAACTTAATTAAGGTTATTTAATTTATAATGTAATAGATTCAACTTAATTACGTTTATTTAATTTATAATGTAATATATTCAACTTAATGATGTTGATTTAATTTATAATGGAATAGATTCAACTTAATTAAGTTTATTTAATTTATAATGTAATAGATTCAACTTAATTAAGTTCATTTAATTTATAATGTAATATATTCAACTTAATTAAGTTGATTTAATTTATAATGTAATATATTCAACTTAATGATGTTGATTTAATTTTTAATGGAATAGATTCATCTTAATTAAGTTTATTTAATTTATAATGGAATAGATTCAACTTAATTAAGTTTATTTAATTTATAATGGAATAGATTCAACTTAATTAAGTTTATTTAATTTATAATGTAATAGATTCAACTTAATTAAGTTTATTTAATTTATATGTAATAGATTCAACTTAATGACGTTGATTTCATTTATAATGGAATAGAGTCAACTTAATGAAGTTTATTTCATTTATAATTTCTGTACAGCACTTTGAGATATCAGCTGATGTAAGAAGGGCTATATGAATACATTTTATTTGAAATTTGATTTGGTTAGAGCTAATTTATTCACCTATATACAGTTTATTACTATATACAGTTTATTAGGTACACCACCCCATTCACTAAAATGGTTTGCTCCTACTGAGTGTATGACTGATGGCCTGTAAAGGTCCAGTGGAAACCGTACTGAAGCCGAGGCATAGTTGAGTTTATTCACCTACGTACAATATAGTAGGGGGTACACTCTTACCCTACGAGGTCTGGAGCCTGCTGCTTTTCTGTTCTGATAATTCATTGCCCCCACCTGGTGTCCCAGGTCTAAATCAGTCCCTGATTAGAGAGGAACATTGAAAAATTGCAGTGGAACTGACTTCAAGATCCAGAGTTGAGGGCCGAATAGGATCGATCAATATACAATATAGGTGAATTAATGAGAAGTTTTCAGTCTTTGTACTTTCATTACGTGTATGACATGAGACTGTAATAAAACTTGGTCCACATATTGAAGACACTGGGGACTCGAGAGGGAGAATGTAAGAGAACTAATAACGCTTCCTGTCTTCTCTCATAGACTATCTGGCTTTATTTGAAATTTGAAATAGTCATTCTGGGAGGGCCATCCAAAGCTTCCCAAGAAATGGGACCATTCTGGGAGGGCCATCCAAAGCTTCCCAGGATAGCCGCAGCATTCTGGGAGGGCCATCCAAAGCTTCCCAAGGCCCAGCCGCAAGGGGACCATTCTGGGAGGGCCATCCAAAGCTTCCCAAGGCCCAGCCGCAAGGGGACCATTCTGGGAGGGCCATCCAAAGCTTCCCAAGGCCCCGCAGCCATTCTGGGAGGGCCATCCAAAGCTTCCCAAGGACCAGCCGCAAGGGGACCATTCCCATCCAAAGGGCCGCAAGGGGACCATTCTGGGAGGGCCATCCAAAGCTTCCCAAGGCCCAGCCGCAAGGGGACCATTCTGGGAGGGCCATCCAAAGCTTCCCAAGGCCAGCCGCAGGGGACCATTCTGGGAGGGGGGACCAGCCGCAAGGGGACCATTCTGGGAGGGCCAGGGGCCATCCAAAGCTCCCCAAGGCCCAGCCGCAAGGGGACCATTCTGGGAGGGCCATCCAAAGCTTCCCAAGGCCCAGCCGCAAGGGGACCATTCTGGGAGGGCCATCCAAAGCTTCCCAGCCGCAGGGGACCATCCAAAGCTTCAGCCATCCAAAGCTTCCCAAGGCCCAGCCGCAAGGGGACCATTCTGGGAGGGCCATCCAAAGCTTCCCAAGGCCCAGCCGCAGGGGACCATTCTGGGAGGGCCATCCAAAGCTTCCCAAGGGCCGCAAGGGGACCATTCTGGGAGGGCCATCCAAAGCTTCCCAAGGCCCAGCCGCAGGGGACCATTCTGGGAGGGCCATCCAAAGCTTCCCAAGGCCCAGGGGGGACCATTCTGGGAGGGCCATCCAAAGCTTCCCAAGGCCCAGCCGCAGGGCCATCCAAAGCTTCCCAAGGGACCATTCTGGGAGGGCCATCCAAAGCTTCCCAAGGCCCAGCCGCAAGGGGACCATTCTGGGAGGGCCATCCAAAGCTTCCCAAGGACCAGCCGCAAGGGGACCATTCTGGGAGGGCCATCCAAAGCTTCCCAAGGCCCAGCCGCAAGGGGACCATTCTGGGAGGGCCATCCAAAGCTTCCCAAGGCCCAGCCGCAAGGGGACCATTCTGGGAGGGGACCATTCTGGGAGGGCCATCCAAAGCTTCCCAAGGACCAGCCGCAAGGGGACCATTCTGGGAGGGCCATCCAAAGCTTCCCAAGGCCCAGCCGCAAGGGGACCATTCTGGGAGGGCCATCCAAAGCTTCCCAAGGCCCAGCCGGGAGGGCAAGGGGACCATTCTGGGAGGGCCATCCAAAGCTTCCCAAGGACCAGCCGCAAGGGGACCATTCTGGGAGGGCCATCCAAAGCTTCCCAAGGCCCAGCCGCAAGGGGACCATTCTGGGAGGGCCATCCAAAGCTTCCCAAGGACCAGCCGCAAGGGGACCATTCTGGGAGGGCCATCCAAAGCTTCCCAAAGCCGCAAGGGGACCATTCTGGGAGGGCCATCCAAAGCTTCCCAAGGACCAGCCGCAAGGGGACCATTCTGGGAGGGCCATCAAAGCTTCCCAAGGCCCAGCCATCCAAAGCTTCCCAAGGGCCGACCATTCTGGGAGGGCCATCCAAAGCTTCCCAAGGCCCAGCCGCAAGGGGACCATTCTGGGAGGGCCATCCAAAGCCCAGCCGCAAGGGGACCATCCCATCCAAGGCCCAGCCGCAAGGGGACCATTCTGGGAGGGCCATCCAAAGCTTCCCAAGGCCCAGCCGCAAGGGGACCATTCTGGGAGGGCCATCCAAAGCTTCCCAAGGCCCAGCCGCAAGGGGACCATTCTGGGAGGGCCATCCAAAGCTTCCCAAGGCCCAGCCGCAGGCCCAGCCAAAGCTTCCCAAGGGGGGAGGGCCATCCATTCTGGGAGGGCCATCCAAAGCTTCCCAAGGCCCAGCCGCAAGGGGACCATTCTGGGAGGGCCATCCAAAGCTTCCCAAGGCCCAGCCGCAAGGGGACCATTCTGGGAGGGCCATCCAAAGCTTCCCAAGGCCCAGCCGCAAGGGGACCATTCTGGGAGGGCCATCCAAAGCTTCCCAAGGCCCAGCCGCAAGGGGACCATTCTGGGAGGGCCATCCAAAGCTCCCAAGGCCCAGCCGCAAGGGGACCATTCTGGGAGGGCCATCCAAAGCTTCCCCATCCAGGCCCAGCCGCAAGGGGACCATTCTGGGAGGGCCATCCAAAGCTTCCCAAGGCCCAGCCGCAAGGGGACCATTCTGGGAGGGCCATCCAAAGCTTCCCAAGGCCCAGCCGCAAGGGGATGATTCTGGGAGGGCCATCCAAAGCTTCCCAAGGCCCAGCCGCAAGGGGACCATTCTGGGAGGGCCATCCAAAGCTTCCCAAGGCCCAGCCGCAAGGGGACCATTCTGGGAGGGCCATCCAAAGCTTCCCAAGGCCCAGCCGCAAGGGGACCATTCTGGGAGGGCCATCCAAAGCTTCCCAAGGCCCAGCCGCAAGGGGACCATTCTGGGAGGGCCATCCAAAGCTTCCCAAGGCCCAGCCGCAAGGGGATGATTCTGGGAGGGCCATCCAAAGCTTCCCAAGGCCCAGCCGCAAAGGGACCATTCTGGGAGGGCCATTTCCCAGGCCCAGCTTTAAGTTAGGTACTGAAATTATGCCTTGGAATCAGTACGGTTTCCCATCCAAAGCTGGAGCCTGCAGGCTTTCAGAGGTTACTGAAATTATGCCTTGGAATCATTTGGACCTCTAGAGGTTACCCGTCATTTTGAGAGAGAGAGAGAGAGAGAGAGAGAGAGAGAGAGAGAGAGAGAGAGAGAGAGAGAGAGAGAGAGAGAGAGCATGTGTGCGCTGGCGAGTGCAAGGGGATTTGATTCATTCCAATAAACTCCAGTGTGTGTCTCTCTTGTTGTGTGTTTGTGGGAAGGTTTTGTATTCCAGTCCTAGAGCAGAACAGCTTTTCTCTCATCCCAATCATTGCACTGTAAAACATATTGTGCCCCTTTCACTTTAAAAAATGTAGGTAACTATTTGCATCAGCTTTTTAAGTAAATCCAACAAGGAGGATCTTTTAAGTATAATATACTTCACTTTTAGTGTATTACACACTCAAATATATGAAGTACAACTAACTGGATTTTAAACTTTTATCAGGTAAAAGTTTTATCAGGTTCAGAATATAATTATAATTTATTGACCTGCTTAAGTCCTTCAGGTCCCAGAACTAATGTTATACGTTTGATATACTTAATGTAATCAGTCACAGAACTAATGTTATACGTTTGATATACTTAATGTAATCAGTCACAGAACTAATGTTATACGTTTGATATACTTAATGTAATCAGTTACAGAACTAATGTTATACGTTTGATATACTTAATGTAATCAGTCACAGAACTAATGTTATACGTTTGATATACTTAATGTAATCAGTTACAGAACTAATGTTATACGTTTGATATACTTAATGTAATCAGTCACAGAACTAATGTTATACGTTTGATATACTTAATGTAATCAGTCACAGAACTAATGTTATACGTTTGATATACTTAATGTAATCAGTCACAGAACTAATGTTATACGTTTGATATACTTAATGTAATCAGTCACAGAACTAATGTTATACGTTTGATATACTTAATGTAATCAGTAATGTTATACGTTTGATATACTTAATGTAATCAGTCACAGAACTAATGTTATACGTTTGATATACTTAATGTAATCAGTCACAGAACTAATGTTATACGTTTGATATACTTAATGTAATCAGTCACAGAACTAATGTTATACGTTTGATATACTTAATGTAATCAGTCACAGAACTAATGTTATACGTTTGATATACTTAATGTAATCAGTCACAGAACTAATGTTATACGTTTGATATACTTAATGTAATCAGTCACAGAACTAATGTTATACGTTTGATATACTTAATGTAATCAGTCACAGAACTAATGTTATACGTTTGATATACTTAATGTAATCAGTCACAGAACTAATGTTATATATATACTTAATGTAATCAGTCACAGAACTAATGTTATATTTAATGTAAATCAATCACAGAACTAATACTTAATGTAATCAGTCACAGAACTAATGTTATACGTTTGATATACTTAATGTAATCAGTCACAGAACTAATGTTATAAACACAGCACGGTGATATACTTAATGTAATCAGTCACAGAACTAATGTTATACGTTTGAGTTAATGTAATCAGTCACAGAACTAATGTTATACGTTTGATATACTTAATGTAATCAGTCACAGAACTAATGTTACTTAATGTAATCAGTCACAGAACTAATGTTATAAAGAACCTGATATACTTAATGTAATCAGTCACAGAACTACATGTTATAATTTGAAATGACAAAACATGTAATCAGTCACAGAACTAATGTTATACGTTTGATATACTTAATGTAATCAGTCACAGAACTAATGTTATACGTTTGATATACTTAATGTAATCAGTTACAGAACTAATGTTATACGTTTGATATACTTAATGTAATCAGTCACAGAACTAATGTTATACGTTTGATATACTTAATGTAATCAGTTACAGAACTAATATTGTACGATTAATTTGCTGAATTTACTCAGTATCATAATTAATATTCTATGTTTTATTTACAAATGTTTTTTTCTCAATTACTTGTGGTACTCAGGTTAGTAAAATGTCTTTAAATTGGGTTCCTACTACTGAAATATATACTCACAACTATACTTAAAAAGCTGACGCAAATAGTTACCTCAATATACTTGGGATAATTGACTACAAATGATTATTTCTATACAAGGGAATATGCAAAAAGAAGCAACAGTGTTCAACTTTAAACTTCCACACCTTTACTTTGAATAAAATAAATGTTAGTCCTTAGACATTCATATTTTGTAATGTGTAAGCATTCTGGTTTGATATACTTATGTAATCAGTCACAGAACTAATGTTATACGTTTGTAGAACTATACTTAATGTAATCAGTCACAGAACTAATGTTATACGTTTGATATACTTGATATACCACCTTGCCTCCTTAGGTAACGTTACATCCAGATAGCTTGCACCTGACTACAAATCATTTTAGATCTTCACAACTGCATAAAGTTTAGGTGATAGTTGGGATTAGCACTTTGACCTCACATCTTGTACAGTTTGGCAATAGTTTTCTGGTGGTCTGTGCTCCCTTTAACAACAAAGCAATATTTTAACGTAAATTAACAATATTTTAAACGTAAATTAATGATTTGTCTTAATAATGGACTTTACACAAAGCACAGTATGAACTTTAGTTCAAATACAACCTCATTCTAACTGTTTTAGATTCATCAAAACATGGGTTTTCAAAACATACATTGCAGTTTGGCATTTGTTCTGTGCTCCCTTTAACAAAATATATTTTAACAAATTAACAATCCCTGATTTGTCTTAAACCTGACTCCATATCCACCTTGCCTCCTTAGGTAAAGTTACAGCCAGATAGCTGCATCTGACAAATCATCTCAGATAACCACTAGAGTATATGGAGTCATTTTTAAAACAAAGCTGTTTTTGAAACAGGAATGGACAATGTCTCTTATGACTTCACCTGACAAAGAGCATCATGTAAACTGTAGCACTTATAGCACCTAGCAACTTGCTTTTCAGTTTACTGAGTAGGGTTTAGACCACCGTTTGTGAGTGACCCTTTGAGAGTTCTCATAGATATCTTTAGATATCTCTGAAAACAAGTAACTTCATCTTTAGAGCTTGGATCCGTGGGGAGGTCCTGAGATCATCAAGTTCCAAGAATACTTTTTGTAACACCTCAAAGTGGGTACCTTAGATTTAAGCCATAGATGAGGCCCATAAGCAACGTACATGACCGTGTAACCCTGGGAATACCAGCCAGGACCTCTGCTCCTTCGATGAAGATCCCATGCTCTATAATCTGGTGCAGATCCTTCACAGTGAACACGTTCATCACGTGCTGAACGAGGTCCTCTCGGATCATGGTGTCGTCAGCATCCTGAGTGAAAAAAATGAAGAAATAACAGACTAGGCTACTAGATTTCGTCGAAAATATGTGTAGACAGATCCAAGCTACATTCCAAGTTATAATTTGGTCCTTACCTGCTGCCTGGCCATTCCAGAGGAGAAAGATCAAGACGAGGTCTGTTGAGCTGTTCCAAGCACAATTTAAGTTCAGAACTAGATCTAGCATGTCAGTCCAACACAAACATGATCATTTGAACGTCATATTTTTAAGTTGTTGGTTGTTACTTAGAAATATTAATTCAAATTTCGCAGCATATTACCTTGGATTTGTATTTGCAAATGCCAGTCTTTTACAACACATATAAATTAAGTATTATATTCAAAAATGTAAGTAAAACCAGAAACCTATTTTAAGTCAAAATCATAGATTTTCTTTTGCAATATTTACTAAGCCCGTGGGTCATTTTTTTACAGTGTGGGGAGCGGCAGCCCCTTAGAAGTGGAATAGCTCTTATTGTAGGTCAAAAGAAACGTGAGCTGACATTCTAATACAACACGATGTTTAGGATGCGTCCCAGAAGGGGAAGTGATGCGGAAGGAAGCTCTCCAAGAACTCTGATGAAAGTCAATGCGTTGATTTCAGACCCTGACAAGGCATTGCTTCTACGTTGGCGCTGAAAGGTCAAAAGATTTTCCCGGCAGAGAGGACACACAAACAAACTCGTATCTATGTCTCCTCATTTGTTCATTTCTATACATCCCTCCAGCTCTTTCTCTTTTCTCTCTAAACATTGTTGGCACGGAAGGTTGAGTGAGAAATTCAGCCGAGAGAGAACATTAAAACCTTCCCTGAGAATGTTTTCAGTGGCCATCCATCAAGTGGAGGAGGGAGTATTATACTGTTCACTATAACCTTGTGCCAGGGATGGGATGTGAGCCCTAATGGCCGACTCCGCCAGTTAACCTCGCTGCGCTGGGCGATACAACATTATCAGCTTGACTTCTACTGAAGGACTCGGCAGAACACAGTCACACACACACACACAGACAGACATGTAGATAATCACTCTTACACACACACTCTCACACACGACGTGGATGGGGAAATATGTCATTATAACACAACATGGGAATCCAATATAACAGAGAAGGACATCATTATCCGAGGCCTCTGTTACTACAGAATTCCCCATCATTCACATCCCGGAGGAGTGTCTTCATTATCCTAAAGTCGCCTGCTTCCCGCCAGGATTCCTGAAGACCTTCGCTGTTCCCACCACTGTCGACACTAAGCTCCGCCACGGCCACGCTAATCAGACTGAGAAAAGTCATTTACATTTCATACGGCGTGTCTGGTAGGCTAATAGAAGTGACTTTGGCTGCTAGGTATGTGGTTAGCGTAGCACTCTCTCGCTCTCTCTCTCTCTCTCTCTCTCCTCTCCGTACCTGCAAGGCTCTCAGGTAGACGGCATTAGTGTGTTAGCGGCGCCGCGGCGCCTAGCCAAGGGGCCTGTTCTTTTTCTGACTTTTGTGTTCCCTCAGATTGAACACCAACCTGCCCGAGAGAGACGTTAATGTCTACAACCTGCCACGTCAAATCAAGGCCCCATGCCGTCGCACGCCGCCACCATCGCTAAACACTGTCAGGGGTGACGGGGCTCGACGAGAGAACGAGGGTCTTTAGCTAAGCGTCGGCTCGTCACATTAATGATTAATTCTGAATTATTCAGGAATCATCTTGATGTGTTGACGATTGACGGGGGGGCCGTACTCCTGCCTGAGCATCTTCCACCCTTGGATAGTTCTGCATAATGTGTTGGTTCCTTTTAATTCATATTTAAAAAATAAATACATTATTTCACCATTATTTAACCAGGTTGGCCAGTTGAGAGCAAATTCTCATTTACAACTGCTACCTGACTAATATGAGTAGTCACCTGCAAACATCAATAATGTTTGTATTATAGGAACTGCGGGCTGGTGTGTGTTAGTTTATTGAGGAGCTGTTTCCCTGTTTGACTGGCTTAATCACCATGGGTTTGAGCAACAGAACAGTCCTCAGGCTGATTTAACCCATTGAGCCCTGTTTGTTTCTATCTTTGGGGTGGGCAAGTGTTGTCGGGGGCTGTGTGTGTGTGTGTGTGTGTGTGTGTGTGTGTGTGTGTGTGTGTGTGTGTGTGTGTGTGTGTGTGTGTGTGTGTGTGTGTGTGTGTGTGTGTGTGTGTGTGTGTGTGTGTGTGTGTGTGTGTGTGTGTGCATCTGTGCCTATGTGTAATGTGTCATTTCTAACTTAGAAAACGTACAGTACTTTGTTGTTGAAAATGATCCAAATATTAAATTAAAATACAACTTTTGTTCCTTTGGATGTTTTCCTCTCCTCTCCTGAACAGTTTCTTCACGGTGACTGAACTAACACTGGTTTTCTCTGCTTCACTGTTTGGACTTATTCTCTCCATTTTGTCTCTCTCTCTCTCTCTCTTTTCTCTCTCTCTCTCTCTTCTCTCTCTCTCTCTTTTCTCTCTCTCTTCTCTCTCTCTTCTTTTCCTCCTTTCTCTCTCTCTCTCTCTCTCTCTCTCTCTCTCTCTCTTCTCTCTCTCTCTCTTCTTTTCTCTCTCTCTCTTTTCTCTTCTCTCTTTCTCTCTCTCTCTTTCCCCTCTCTCTCTTTCCCCCCTTTCTCTCTCTCTCTCTCTCTCTCTCTCTCTCTCTCTCTCTCTCTCTCTCTCTCTCTCTCTCTCTCTCTCTCTCTCTCTCTCTCTCTCTCTCTCTCTCTCTCTCTCTCTCTCTTTCTCTCTCTCTCTCTTCTCTCTCTCTCTCTTTCCCCCCTTTCTCTCTCTCTCTCTCTTTTCTCTCTCTCTCTTTCCCCTCCCTCTCTCTCTCTCTCTCTCTCTCTCTCTCTCTCTCTCTCTCTCTCTCTCTCTCTCTCTCTCTCTCTCTCTCTCTCTCTCTCTCTCTCTCTCTCTCTCTCTCTCTCTCTCTCTCTCTCTCTCTCTCTCTCTCTCTTCGCTCTCTCTTTCTTCCACTCTATTTCCCCGTAGGATGGAATGGGTAATCTTCGTGTAACCAAAGAGGGGATCAGGCTAGAGGGTGTTTCAGAGTTTCTGCTCCCTCTCTACGTGAAAGAAATAGAATCCAGAAGGGTAAGAAACACAACTCTCCTTATGTCCCTCATATGTAGCATCGTAGCACCCTATGACTCGCTATGCATGTCATATCCCTCACTAAGACACACCCTTCCCTTGTCATATCAACTGTCATTTCTCAGTAGTGGAAGGTTGAGAAACAACCTTCCTTATGTCGCTCATATGAAGCATCGTAACACTCTATGACACACCATATATTACCTCACTTGCACACATTGTATATATACTTTTTCTATGGTATTATTGACTGTATGTTTGTTTATTCCATGTGTAACTCTGTGTTGTTTGTGTCGCACTGCTATGCTTTATCTTGGCCAGGTCACCCATTGTCATAAAGGAGTAGTATAGCACTATGCAATCCCACATCCCAGAGAAATCGTGTGAGACCTAGGAGACAAGCTCATCTATCTGGATGCCAGGTCCCATGTAAGGTTCCGTGTAAGGTCCAGTGTAAGGCCCGTGTAAGGTTCCGTGTAAGTTCCCGTATAAGGTCCCATTTAAGGTCCCGTGTAAGGTCCCATCTAAGGTCCCGTGTAAGGTCCCATGTAAGGTTCCGTGTAAGGTCCCATGAAAGGTCCCATGAAAGGTTCCGTGTAAGGTCCCATGTAAGGTCCCATGAAAGGTTCTGTGTAAGGTCCCATGTAAGGTTCCGTGTTAGGTCCCGTGTAAGGTCCCATATAAGGTCCCGTGTAAGGTCCCATATAAGGTCCCGTGTAAGGTTCTGTGTAAGGGGCACAGAATGACCATGGGAGTGGACTTGGATGTGTGACAAATGACCAAATGGGCATCCAAATCAAATCAAATCAAATTTTATTTCTCACATACACATGGTTAGCAGATGTTAGTGCGAGTGTAGCGAAATGCTTGTGCTTCTAGTTCCGACAATGCAGTAATAACCAACAAGTAATCTAGCTAACAATTCCAAAACTACTACCTTATAGAAACAAGTGTAAGGGGATAAAGAATATGTACATAAAGATATATGAATGAGTGATGGTACAGAGCGGCATAGGCAAGATACATTAGATGGTATTGAGTGCAGTATATACATATGAGATGAGTATGTAAACAAAGTGGCATAGTTAAAGTGGCTAGTGATACATGTATTACATAAAGATGCAGTAGATGATATAGAGTACAGTATATACGTATACATATGAGATGAATAATGTAGGGAACATTATATATTAGGTAGCATTGTTTAAAGTGGCTAGTGATATATTTTACATAATTTCCCATCAATTTCCATTATTAAAGTGGCTGGAGTTGAGTCAGTGTGTTGGCAGCAGCCACTCAATGTTAGTGGTGGCTGTTTAACAGTCTGATGGCCTTGAGATAGAAGCTGTTTTTCAGTCTCTCGGTCCCAGCTTTGATGCACCTGTACTGACCTCGCCTTCTGGATGATAGCGGGGTGAACAGGCAGTGGCTCGGATGGTTGCTGTCCTTGATGATCCTTATGGCCTTCCTGTGACATCGGGTGTTGTAGGTGTCCTGGAGGGCAGGTAGTTTGCCCCCGGTGATGCGTTGTGCAGACCTCACTACCTTCTGGAGAGCCTTACGGTTGTGGGCGGAGCAGTTGCCGTACCAGGCGGTGATACAGCCCGACAGGATGCTCTCGATTGTGCATCTGTAGAAGTTTGTGAGTGCTTTTGGTGATAAGCCAAATTTCTTCAGCCTCCTGAGGTTGAAGAGGCGCTGCTGTGCCTTCTTCACGATGCTGTCTGTGTGGGTGGACCAATTCAGTTTGTCTGTGATGTGTACGCCGAGGAACTTAAAACTTACTACCCTCTCCACTACTGTTCCATCGATGTGGATAATGGGGTGTTCCCTCTGCTGTTTCCTGAAGTCCACAATCATCTCCTTAGTTTTGTTGACGTTGAGTGTGAGGTTATTTTCCTGACACCACACTCCGAGGGCCCTCACCTCCTCCCTGTAGGCCGTCTCGTCGTTGTTGGTAATCAAGCCTACCACTGTTGTGTCGTCCGCAAACTTGATGATTGAGTTGGAGGCGTGCGTGGCCACGCAGTCATGGGTGAACAGGGAGTACAGGAGAGGGCTCAGAACGCACCCTTGTGGGGCCCCAGTTTTGAGGATCAGCAGGGTGGAGATGTTGTTTCCTACCCTCACCACCTGGGGGCGGCCCGTCAGGAAGTCCAGTACCCAGTTGCACAGGGCGGGGTCGAGACCCAGGGTCTCGAGCTTGATGACGAGCTTGGAGGGCACTATGGTGTTAAATGCCGAGCTGTAGTCGATGAACAGCATTCTCACATAGGTATTCCTCTTGTCCAGATGGGTTAGGGCAGTGTGCAGTGTGGAGAGAGACAGGGCTGTGATGAGGCAGGCTGTTGATAAATATACCCCATGATGCTGCTCACACACACACACACACACACACACACACACACACACACACACACACACACACACACACACACACACACACACACACACACACACACACACACACACACACACACACACACACACACACACACACACACACCCTGGCTGCTGTCATATATAGGTTACCGTGTGTCCTGGGCTGTTGGGAAGGCATTCTCCACCTTTGCTCAATGTGTGTTTGTGTGATGGAGGGGTAGGGTTGTAAAGGCAGGTGCACATGCGCATGCTTGTTGCTTTACAAGGGAGTATGTGACGGTGAGAGTGTGTGACAGTCCTGAATACATTACACTGATCTATCCACTCAAAGATCACCTCCGTGTCATGCCATTTCTGGGTGACACAGAGGTCAACACTCCATCAGCCCTGACCTTTGAGGTGAAATGATGGATGGTGTTAGATATATTTTATGGGAATATCTTTCTTTGGCCTCCCATTGAAATCCTATGTAGTCGATATCTTACTTTAGAATATTTTTGTTTGCCTACTCATTGAAAGCCTACAAGATATCTTCTTGTTTAACATCTTTGTTTGCTCTCCTATTAAAAGCTTAAATGGAGGAGACATTCTTTTTTGAATATCTTTGTTTGCCCTCCCATTAAAGCCTATGGAGGAGATATCTTCTTTTAGAATATTTTTGTTTGCTCTCCCGTTGAAAGCCTATAGAAGAAATCCAGTCTTTCTGGTTCTTCTTAAGTGTGTGTAACAGAGAAGGCACTAATTGCTGTTGAGGAAGTGACTCTGGCTTGTAGATAACCCCTATGAAGGAGCAGAGCTTCCTGTCAATAAATCAAAGAACTCACTGGCTTCTCTGCCGACTCTTCATCTATCATCAGACAAACAGTGTGTGTGTGTGTGTATGTGTGTGTGTGTGCGCATATGTTTGTATCTATCCACCAACAATGTAATGACACCGTGATCCCTTTCACATCGGGTCTGCACATCAAAGCAAACACTCTTATTTCGAAAAATACACAGGAAACATGCTGAATCTAACAACCCACTTTTCTTCCCTGAGGGCTTGTTGGTGTGTGCCATTTAGTTTATGGCAGTTTTTTGGGTAGTGGGCATGCTTCAGAACTGAGCTAATCTGGGCAGTGTGGATCCAAGTATTATTGGCTTAGGGTGTTAGACGTGCGAATGTTAGCATAAGGCTCCAAAGCCCCTGGTGAGACTGGGTCGCTGGCCCAGGATGTATTTGGGCCGTGGTGTATCCAGTCCGGTGTGGCCCTAACCTGATCTGGGCCCACCAACACAGTATGAGGGACTGGGACTTTGGCACTGACAGGGAGAGAGTGAGGGATGGAGGGAATGAGGAAGGAAATGTATTTTGAATATGCGCTGGAAGGGTTTGAGCGGTTTGTTTTTCCATAGCAGAGCCAAACAAACAGAATTTACAATTTGGTTCGATCGCTTTCGGGTTGACAAATAAACCTCGATGATATATTGTTTAGGGTTTTCTTGCCGCCAAAGCTTTAAAATGACTCTAGGTTTTTCAGACTTGGATTGGAAGCCTGATTGGAGGTGCATGGAAACACAATTCCGATTGACCTAATTTCTACCAGCATGTTACATGTGCAACCAGTGGAAACAAATTCTAGACCGCCTTTAATCAACACACAGAGACACGTACAAAGCTCACCATCACCCTTCATTTGGCAAATCTGACCATAACTATCCTCCTGATTCCTGCCTACAAGCAAAAACTAAAGCAGGAAGTAACATTGACTCGCTCAATACGGAAGTAGTCAGGTGACGCGGATGCTAAATTACAGGACTGTTTTGCTAGCACTGACTGGAATATGTTCCGAGATTCTTCCGATGGCATTGAGGAGTACACCACATCAGTCACCAGCTTCATCAATAAGTGCATTGATGACGTCGTCCCCACAGTGACCGTACATACATACCCTAACCAGAAGTCATGGATTACAAGCAACATCCTAACTGAGCTAAAGGGTAAAGCTGCTGCTTTCAAGGAGCAGGACTCTAACCCGGACGCTAACAAGAAATCCTGCTATGCCCTCAGACAAACTATCAAACAGGCAAAGCGTCAGTACAGGACTAAGATTGAATCCTACCGCACCAGCTCCGACGCTCGTCTTATGTGGCAGGGCTTGCAAACTATTACGGACTACAAAGGGAAGCACAGCCGCGAGCTGCCCAGTGACACGAGTGGACCAGACAAACTAAAGGACTTCAGTGCCCACTTTGAGACAAGCAACACTGAAGCATGCATGAGAGCACCAGCTGTTCCAGACGACTGTATGATCGCGCTCTCCATAGTCAATGTGAGTAAGACCTTTAAACAGGTCAACATTCACAAGGCCGCAGGGCCAGACAGATTACCAGGACGTGTACTCCAAGCATGCGCTGACCAACTGGCAAGTGTCTTCACTGACATTTTCAACCTGTCCCTGACCGAGTCTGTAATACCAAGATGTTTCAAGCAGACCACCATAGTCCCTTTGCCTAAGAACACTAAGGTAACCAACCTAAATGACTACCGACCTGTAGCACTCAAGTCTGCAGCCATTAAGTGCTTTGAAAGGCTGGTCATGGTTCACAGCAACACCATTATCCCAGAAACCAT
Organism: Oncorhynchus gorbuscha; assembly: GCF_021184085.1. Taxonomy (NCBI): domain Eukaryota; kingdom Metazoa; phylum Chordata; class Actinopteri; order Salmoniformes; family Salmonidae; genus Oncorhynchus; species Oncorhynchus gorbuscha. The sequence goes on from NW_025745841.1 coordinate 180,385, forward strand.
AGACCCACTCCAATTTGCATACTGCCCCAACAGATCCACAGATGATGCAATCTATATTGCCCTCCACACTGCCCTTTCCCACCTGGACAAAAGGAACACCTACGTGAGAAGGCTGTTAATTGATTACAGCTCAGCGTTCAACACCATAGTACCCTCAAAGCTGATTACTAAGGACCCTGGGACAACTGGATCCTGGACTTCCTGACGGGCCGCCCCCAGTTGGTAAGGTTAGGTAACATCACATCTGCTACGCTGATCCTCAACACAGGACCCCTCCCTCCTGTACTCCCTGTTCACCCATGACTGCATTGCCAAGCAAGACTCAAACATCATCATTAAGTTTGCCGACGACACAACAGTGGTAGGCCTGATCACCGACAACGATGAGACAGCCAGCCTGTAGGGAGGAGGTCAGAGACCTGGCAGTGTGGTGCCAGGATATCAACTTCTCCCTCAATGTGATCAAGACAAAGGAGAGCACTCCCCTATTCTCATCGACTGGGCTGTAGTGGAGCATGTTGAGAGCTTCAAGTTCCTTGTTGTCCACATCACCAATAAACTGTCAAGGTCCAAACACACCAAGACAGTCGTGAAGAGGGCAAGCCAACGCCTATTCCCCCTCAGGAGACTGAACAGATTTGGCATGGGTCCTCAGATCCTCAAAAAGTTCTACAGCTGCACCATGGAGAACATCCTGACTGGTTGCGTCACCACCTGGAATGGCAACTGCTCGGCTTCTGACGGCAACGCACTACAGCCACCCTAGTCTTTGCCTGCTACCGCACGGCAAGCGGTACCGCCCTGCCAAGTCTAAGTCCAACAGTCTTCTTAACAGCTTCTACCCCCAAGCCATAAAACTCATGAAAAGCTAACCAAATGGCTACTCTGACTATTCGCTTTGAACCCACCATTTTTATCTATGTTACTTTACCTTTACCTATATGTACAGATCCATCAATGTGCCCCTGCACATCGACTCGGTACCCCCTGTATATAGCCTCAATATTGTTATTTTATTGTTGCTCTATAATGTTTTTGGTAAATCTTTTTCTTAAAACTGCATTGTTGGTTAGGGGCTTGTAACTAAGCGTTTCACGGTAAGGTCTTGTTGTCTTCGGCGCATGTGACAAATACAATTGATTTGATTTTGATTCGATTTTATATGTGGTCGAGGTCAACCACTTATACCAGTCGATTGGATCAGTCATATAGGTCAATGTAAAAGCCTCTTCATTCTCTATTTGTTTCTCAATAACAGATCAATGATCATGGTCATAATTCAGCAATGTTATGACAGTTAACATACACACACACCGTATACTTTACAAGGCCCCATGCAGGAAACATGACGCCGCTGTACAGATGTAGGATCTTAACTCGATCACTCTTTTGTTGCTAAGAATTTTCCCTGTATTTGAGTTTTATAAAGGCTTCTGTTTGTGATTTTCACTTGGAAATTTCAGACTTGATTTGCCGTGATGGAAAAACCCCTACAAAAATGTCCATTGATTATAGTCCACATAATAATGAACATTTCCTGTTCCTGCAGGATTATTTTACTGCTGTAGCAAACTGGCACAAATTAAGATCCTTCATCTGTAAGGGTGATGTCTCGTGGACAGACACGTGTAACATAACTGGTATTATAGACAGACTGTGGGTTGCCACGATTTACAAGGAACTTCTTGGTGACGTCAATGATCATTTGGACAAATCACAATTTCGCAGGTGTTCGCATCTTTCAGAAGGGGATACTAGGTCCGTGTTCTCATCTTTCAGAAGGGGATACTAGGTCCGTGTTCTCATCTTTCAGAAGGGTATACTAGGTCCGTGTTCGCATCTTTCAGAAGGGGATACTAGGTCCGTGTTCTCATCTTTCAGAAGGGGATACTAGGTCCGTGTTCTCATCTTTCAGAAGGGGATACTAGGTCCGTGTTCTCATCTTTCAGAAGGGGATACTAGGTCCGTGTTCTCATCTTTCAGAAGGGGGTCCGTGTTCTCATCTTTCAGAAGGGGATACTAGGTCCGTGTTCTCATCTTTCAGAAGGGGAAGGGGATACTAGGTCCGTGTTCTCATACTAGGTCCGTGTTCTCATCTTTCAGAAGGGGATACTAGGTCCGTGTTCTCATCTTTCAGAAGGGGATACTAGGTCCGTGTTCTCATCTTTCAGAAGGGGATACTAGGTCCGTGTTCTC
>NW_025745841.1:183080-190580 GCF_021184085.1 Oncorhynchus gorbuscha
AGGTTGGAGGAGCTACCGTGATGCTTCAGCTCTTGGTTCGAGTTCCCTTTCCAACATGTCTCCCTCCTGAACTTCATCAAGCCTCTGATGCAATTATGCTTGATCTTTGTTCTGTGTTTCCGAGATGACTCCGTTTATTATAAGACAGGTTTGTGCTGTAGCTATTGATGTCACAGTCCTATTGACAGACAGCCTCGATGGACCTTGGTCCCGATCTCCTTTGAAAAATATATTTTTTTATCTCAATGAAACAAACCTGGTAAAAAAACAGTATATTTTTACATGTCTTGAAGATACCTGGTGCTGCAGCAGACTGACTGCATGTTCCCTGTGGCGTGTTCCAAGAGTGTGATGTGCTGTCATCCTCTCTCTCCACACCATGAGGGATGAGCCTAGGCCTGCTCGCCAACACGGACTCTTCTAATTGTCCCCTCAGGGAGCTAATGATATTCCAGCTTCCTCCGAGGAGTCATTTTCCTCTCTTTATCAATCATTAATTTTCTCTCTCTCTCTTTCTCTGTCTCTTTATCACCCCTGACACAATACTTTCAGCTGACAGGCACTGAAATGGAACAAAACACAAATTGTAAGTTTCCATTGTAAAACGTTGCGTGCCCTAGTGAACACGACCCTGACTAAAGCTTTGTGGAAAAACCTTCTCGTTAGCCATTTGTCAGTTTGTCTATATTCATTGCTTGGTTTTCTGAGGGTCCAAACACTTTTGGGCATTTTTTCATTTTTAAGAGTCATTCGTTGTCAGTGTTTTGATATTAGAGTTGCTTCTTTCTTTGGCCACATGGCTGACATTTATTCAGCCCTCTGCAGTATATAACATACTGTAAAGAGGAAATAGTTAAATACTATTCTACCATATAGTTCATGACTTCACACTTCAAGACTTCATACAAATGATACAGTGAAGCAATCGACGCTGGGCGGTCAAGAAACTCGAGATGGTTATGTGCGAGCACACACGACCTTTGGGCGTCGTGCGTATTACCCACAACTCCTCGACTCCACAATATTAAAAAGATACCAGGAAGAAAGGCATCTTCCAACTTCAGAAGTGACCCATAAAAGTGAAACAAGTTAATCTGAGAAAACATTTTGTTTCCGGGAGAAGCGTGAGACTCTAAATGTTTTATTGAGACCAGGCCAAGGGGTATGAGGCACCGGATCGCGACCCATGTAGAAATAGGCTCCTGTTTAACATTTAACAAGCTTTCCAGAGTGATGGAACGTCGAAGAAGGCGACTTGGCCTTCAGGAGAAGGGAATGAAAGGGAATATTAATTCACATCATCACCAGAGATCAAATCCCGCGCCCAGATCTTCTTCTTCCCAAAATGCTGCGAGCCCTTTCAGACGTCGCCAAATATATAGATGTAGAGAAGGTAGAAATGCCTCTATTGTATAGATCATTGAAAAGTTCATGCAGAATCCATTTCTTTGGATTCTGATTCGGATGGCAGATTTCAGTTGAATTGATTTGTGCGTCTCGTACCTTATTTTTGTCCTAGGAGCACATTATTATACTAGGATCTGTGAGGATTGAGACTTTATTAAGAGCAAATAGATGGGCTGGTAAGCTTGACAGCTGTAGATATGACTAATCATCATGTCAACGATGGTATCCGAGAGTGGGATGTACTGTAAAAATGTGTCGGCCCATTTTAGCAATCCTTTATGAGTTTCCACTGACTCAGACTTCATATTTTTAGTGAATTCAGAATGGCTGGCACAACTTGCAATACTGTTGTATTCACACTGTTCCACTTCCATAGAAATCTGCTGGTAGCAGACTTACTTAGTCAACCGTGGCCAAACGAAGTGCAGCCAATCAAATCACGGCATGACTAAGCCAGAAGTCATGGCAGCTGTCAGCATGGTTACGAGGGCCACGCCACAACTACACCAGGCAGTTCATTAGTCGAATAAACAAAGCCTTTTTCATGTCTTTAATCGTTCTGACACTCTACAGAGGCTTTGGTGCACCTTCACTTACACACACACACACACACACGCACGCACGCACGCACGCACGCACACACACACACACACACACACACACACACACACACACACACACACACACACACACACACACACACACACACACACACACACACACACACACACACAGGTTTTAGTATTCACTGAGCATCACAGGTTACGGTTGTTCAACTCACTGAAATTAAGAGACATTTAGTTAATTAATGGCAGCAAATTGACATTACACTGGTGTCTGGCCTGGTTTTATCTTGGTCCCCATCAGTACCTAATGACATTTCCATGTATGGCACACGGCCTGGGGAAAATGGCATGGCTTGCTTCCTGTTTTTACAGAGGCAGTGGGATGGTCTCCGGCTGCACAACGCTACCAAGGCAAATACTAAAGGTGACCGCACTGATTGAGGGAGGAAGAGAGGGGTAGAGGGAGGATACAGGAAGGTAGAGGGGGGTAGAGGGAGGATACAGGGACGTAGAGGGAGGATACAGGAAGGTAGAGGGAGGTAGAAGAGGGGGTAGAGGGTGGATACAAGAAGGTAGAGGGAGATACAGGAAGGAAGGGAGGGGAGGGGGTAGAGGGTGGATACAAGAAGGTAGAGGGAGGTAGAAGAGGGATTTAGAGGGAGGTAGTGGGAGGACAGAGGGACGTAGTGGGAGTAAGAAGGAAGATACAGGGATGATAGAGGGAGGTACAGGGAGGATAGAAGGAGGTAGTGGGTGGATAGAGGGACGTAGAGGGAGAATAGAGGGGGGTAGTGGGAGAATAGAGGGAGGTAGTGGGAGAATAGAGGGAGGTAGTTGCCATGCCAATGATATCAAATCTGTAGGTAGGCAGCCACCTCTCTGTGCTAGTGATGGCTGTTTAACAATCTGATGGCCTTGAGATAGAAGCTGTTTTTCAATCTCTGTCCCAGCTTTGATGCACTTGATGCACCCTCTGGAGAGCCCTGTGGTTGTGGGCGGTGCAGTTGCCATACCAGGCAGTGATACAGCCCGACAGGATACTGACCTTACCTTCTGGATGATAGCTGGGTGAACAGGTAGTGGCTCTGATGGTTATTATCCTTGATGATCTTTTTGGCCTTCCTGTGACATCGGGTGTTGTAGGTGTCCTGGAGGGCAGGTAGTTTGCCCATGATGATGCGTTGTGCAGACTGCACCACCCTCTGGAGAGCCCTGTGGTTGCGGGTTTGTGCAGTTGCCGTACCAGGCGGTGATACAGCCCGACAGGATACTCTCAATTGTGCACCTGTAATAGTTAGAGAGGGTATTAGGTGACAAGACACATTTTTTCAGCCTCCTGAGGTTGAATAGGCGCTGTTGCGCCTTCTTCACCACACTGTCTGTGTGTGTGGACCATTTCAGTTTGTCTGTGATATGTACAACAAGGAACTTTCCACCTTCTCCACTGCTGTCCTGTCAATGTGGATGGGGGTGCTCCCTTTGCTGTTTCCTGTCCACAATCATCTCTTTTGTTTTGTTGACGTTGAGCGAGAGGCTGTTTTCCTGACACAGGCCCTCACTTACTCCCTGTAGGCTGTTTCGTCGTTGTTGGTAATCAAGTCTACCACTGTAGTGTCATTTGCAAACTTGTTGATTGAGTTGGAGGCATGCATGGCCATGCAGTCGTGGGCAAACATGGAGTACAGGAGAGGGCTGAGAACGCACCCTTGTGGGGCCCCAGTGTTGAGGATCAGCGGAGTGGAGATGTTGTTTCTTACCCTCACCACCTGGGTGCGACCCATCAGGAAGTCCTGGACCAAGTTGCACAGGGCGGGGTCGACACCCAGGGTCTCAAGCTTAATGATGAGTTTGGAGGGTACTATGGGGTTGAATGCTGAGCTGTAGTCAATGAACAGCATTCTTATGTAGGTATTCCTCTTGTCCAGATGGGATAGGGCAGTGTGCAGTGTGATGGCGATTGCATCGTCTGTGGACCTATTGGGGTGGTAAGCAAATTGGAGTGGGTCTAGGGTAACAGGTAAGGTGGAGGTGATATGATCCTTGACTAGTCCCTCAAAGCACATGACAAAAGTGAGTGCTACGGGTCATTTTGTTCAGTTACCTTAGCTTTCTTGGGAACAGGAACAATGGTGGCCATCTTGAAGTATGTGGGGACAGCAGACTGTAAAAGGGATTGAGATAATATGTCCGTAAACACACCAGCCAGCTGTTCTGTGCATGCTCTGTGTACGTGGGCAGGGATGCCGTCTGGGCCAGCAGCATTGCATGGGTTAACACGTTTAAATGTTTTACTCATGTCGGCCATGAGCCCATTGTTTTTTGTATCGGGCCTTGTCGGTGGCACTGTGTTGTCCTCATAGCGGGCTAAGAAGTTGTTTAATTTGTCTGGGAGCAAGACATTGACGTCCTCAATGGGGCTGGTTTTCTGTTTGTAATCCGTTATTGTCTGTAGACCCTGCCACTTACGTCTCGTGTTTGAGCCGTTGATTTGTGACTCCACTTTGTCTCTATATTGACAATTTGCTTGTTTGATTGCCTTACGGTGGGAATAAATACACTTTTTGTATTCGGTCATAGTTCTTGTCGCCTTGCCATGATTAAATGCTGTGGAACGTGCTTTCAGTTTTGCGCGAATGCTGCCATCAATCCACGGTTTCTAGTTAGGGAAGGTTTTAATAGTCACAGTGGGTGCAACATCTCCTATACACTTCCTTATAAACTCGCTCACTGAGTCAGTGTATACATTCATGTTATTGTCTGAGGATACCCGGAACATATCGCAATCCATGTGATCGAAGCAATCTTGAAGCGTGGAATCCGATTGGTCAGACCAGCATTGGATAGACCTAAGCACCTGCGCTTCCTGTTTTAGTTTCTGCCTATAGGAGGGGAGAAACAAGATGGAGTCGCGGTCAGATTTGCCAAAAGGAGGGTGGGGTAGGGCCATGTATGCACTGCGGAAGTTAGAGTAGCAGTGATCGAGTGTTGTTACTCTGCAATCGATAATCTGATAGAATTTAGGTAGCCTTGTTCTCAGATTAGCATATTAAAATCCACAGCTACAATATAAGGTTTCCAGTTTGCATAATGTCCAGTAAAGTTCCTTGATGGCCATTTTGGTATCCGCTAGTGGGGGGAAATACACGTCTGTGACGATAACCGAGGATAGTTCTCTTGGGAGACAATACGATCGGCATTTGATTGAGGAATTCTAGGACAGGTGACCAAAAGGACTTGAGTTCTTGTATGTTGTTACAATTACACCATGAGTTGTTAATCATGAAACATACACCCCCGCCCTTCTTCTTACCAGAGAAATGCTTGTTCCTGTCGGCACGATGCACTGAAAATCCCATTGGCTGTATGGACTCCGACAGCATGTCCACAGCTAGCCATGTCTCTGTGAAACAGAGTATGTTACCATCCAGGATATCTCTTTGGAAAGCAACTCTTGCCCTAATTTCATCGACTTTGTTAACTAGGGACTGGACATTAGCGTCCCAAGTCTCACTAGAAGACCGCTCCGGCACCCTCTCCTCCGACGCCGTTGTTTTGTGTCGGCCTCTGGAATCAGTTCAAATGCCCTGGGAGGTGCAGACAAAGGATCAGAGGGAGGATAGAGGGAGGTAAAGGGAGGATAGAGGAAGGTAAAGGGAAGATACAGGGAGGTAAAGGGTGGGTACAGGGAGGTAGAGGGTGGGTACAGGGAGGATACAGGGAGGTAGAGGGAGGATACAGGGAGGTAAAGGGAGGATACAGGGAGGTAGAGGGTGGGTACAGGGAGGTAGAGGGTGGGTACAGGGAGGTAGAGGGTGGGTACAGGGAGGTAGAGGGAGGATACAGGGAGGTAGAGGGAGGATACAGGGAGGGGATACAGAGACTGATTGAGTGGGGAGGATATAGAGCACTGCATCTCAGTGCAACAGGCATCACTATAGTACCTGGTTTGAATACAGGCTGTATCACATGATTGGGAGTCCCATAGGGCTGTGCCCAATTGGCCCACTGTCGGCCGGAGTAGTCCGTCATTGTAAATAAGAAATAGTTCTTAACTGACTTGCCTAGTTAAATAAAGGTTAAATAAATAAATAAAAAGGTATAGGGAGGATACAGAAAGGATACAGGGAGGATAGAGGAAGGATACAGAGAGGATAGAGGGAGGATACAGAGAGGATACAGAGAGGATAGAGGGAGGATACAGAGAGGATAGAGGGAGGATACAGAGAGGATACAGGGAGGATACAGGGAGGATACAGAGAGGATAGAGGGAGGATACAGAGAGGATACAGAGAGGATACAGGAGGGGATACAGAGAGGATAGAGGGAGGATACAGGGAGATACAGAGGATTGAGGGGGGATACAGAGAGGATAGAGGGAGGATACAGGGAGGATACAGAGAGGATAGAGGGAGGATACAGAGAGGATGAGGGATGATACAGAGAGGATAGAGGGAGGATACAGAGAGGATACAGAGAGGATAGAGGGAGGATAGAGGGGGGATAGAGGGAGGATTGAGGGAGGATACAGGAGGATACAGAGAGGATACAGAGGATACAGGAGGATAGAGGGAGGATACAGAGAGGATACAGAGAGGATAGAGGGAGGATACAGATAGGATACAGGGAGGATACAGAGAGGATAGAGGGAGGATAGAGGGAGGATACAGGAGGGATACAGAGAGGATACAGAGGGATGATAGAGGGAGGATAGAGGGGGGATACAGAGAGGATACAGGAGGGATACAGAGAGGATAGAGGGAGGATAGAGGGGGGATACAGAGAGGATTGAGGGAGGATACAGAGAGGATAGAGGGAGGATAGAGGGGGATACAGAGAGGATTGAGGGAGGATATAGAGAGGATAGAGGGAGGATAGAGGGAGGATACAGAGAGGATTGAGGGAGGATACAGAGAGGATAGAGGAAGGATACAGAGAGGATGAAGGGAGGATACAGAGAGGATAGATTGAGGATACAGAGATGATACAGGGAGGATAGAGGGAGGATACAGAGAGGATAGAGGGAGGATACAGAGAGGATACAGAGAGGATACAGAGAGGATACAGGGGAGGATAGAGGGAGGATGGAGGGAGGATACAGGAAGGTTAGAGGGAGGATACAGTGAGGTAGAGGGAGGTGTGCTACTTTTAGAGTTGAGTTCAGTGTTCAGTGATTCAGGGCTCTCTCTCTATCTCTCTCTCTTTATCTCTCTTTATCTTTGTCAACATTGTTAGGAGCTGTCGCAGTCTTAGTGAAGTAGAATTCACATCAGTGTAGTGTTTGCAGGCCCTGCGACTTCGGAACCGACCCCACTAAAGTAGTATACAGTGTATCCAGATATGCCTATAACGCGTGTACCGAAATTAATTTCATTACCAACTCATGATCTTTCATGTTGAATCATATAAAAATGTGATCAACAGATTTCACTGCATCATTATTGCATCAACATTGCACTGCATCAATTATGATGTTCTCCTCACACCACACAGTACAGCTCCGCATTCACACAGAAAAGGGAATAGGACA
>NW_025745841.1:193080-195580 GCF_021184085.1 Oncorhynchus gorbuscha
CTCCAGAGGGATATAGTCAGGCTCCAGAGGGATATAGTCAGGCTCCAGAGGGATATAGTCAGGCTCCAGAGGGATATAGTCAGGCTCCAGAGGGATATAGTCAGGCTCCAGAGGGATATAGTCAGGCTCCAGAGGGATATAGTCGGGCTCCAGAGGGATATAGTCGGGCTCCAGAGGGATATAGTCAGGCTCCAGAGGGATATAGTCAGGCTCCAGAGGGATATAGTCAGGCTCCAGAGGGATATAGTCGGGCTCCAGAGGGATATAGTCAGGCTCCAGAGGGATATAGTCAGGCTCCAGAGGGATATAGTCGGGCTCCAGAGGGATATAGTCAGGCTCCAGAGGGATATAGTCGGGCTCCAGAGGGATATAGTCGGGCTCCAGAGGGATATAGTCAGGCTCCAGAGGGATATAGTCAGGCTCCAGAGGGATATAGTCAGGCTCCAGAGGGATATAGTCAGGCTCCAGAGGGATATAGTCAGGCTCCAGAGGGATATAGTCAGGCTCCAGAGGGATATAGTCAGGCTCCAGAGGGATATAGTCGGGCTCCAGAGGGATATAGTCAGGCTCCAGAGGGATATAGTCAGGCTCCAGAGGGATATAGTCGGGCTCCAGAGGGATATAGTCAGGCTCCAGAGGGATATAGTCGGGCTCCAGAGGGATATAGTCAGGCTCCAGAGGGATATAGTCAGGCTCCAGAGGGATATAGTCGGGCTCCAGAGGGATATAGTCGGGCTCCAGAGGGATATAGTCAGGCTCCAGAGGGATATAGTCAGGCTCCAGAGGGATATAGTCGGGCTCCAGAGGGATATAGTCAGGCTCCAGAGGGATATAGTCAGGCTCCAGAGGGATATAGTCGGGCTCCAGAGGGATATAGTCAGGCTCCAGAGGGATATAGTCGGGCTCCAGAGGGATATAGTCGGGCTCCAGAGGGATATAGTCGGGCTCCAGAGGGATATAGTCGGGCTCCAGAGGGATATAGTCGGGCTCCAGAGGGATATAGTCGGGCTCCAGAGGGATATAGTCGGGCTCCAGAGGGATATAGTCGGGCTCCAGAGGGATATAGTCGGGCTCCAGAGGGATATAGTCAGGCTCCAGAGGGATATAGTCGGGCTCCAGAGGGATATAGTCGGGCTCCAGAGGGATATAGTCGGGCTCAGAGGGATATAGTCGGGCTCCAGAGGGATATAGTCGGGCTCCAGAGGGATATAGTCGGGCTCCAGAGGGATAAGTCGGGCTCCAGAGATGGATAAGTCGGGCTCCAGAGGGATAAGTTTGGCTCCAGAGGGATATAGTCGGGTTCCAGAGGATATGTCGGGCTCCAGAGGGATAAGTCGGGCTCCAGAGGGATAGTGGCTGTTTAATCAGTGTGAGGGATGAAGCTGTGGAAACTAGTTCTGTGCATTTTAGTCAGACATGTTTGATACAGGATAGTTAAGTCCCAGAGATGGGAAGAGAGAGGGATGAACTGGAAACGTCTTGGATGCCTTGGTTGACCCTGTAGTTAAGTCCCAGAGATGGGAAGAGAGAGGGATGAATTGGAAACGTCTTGGATGCCTTGGTTGACCCTGTAGTTAAGTCCCAGAGATGGGAAGAGAGAGGGATGAATTGGAAACGTCTTGGTTGCCTTGGTTGACCCTGTAGTTAAGTCCCAGAGATGGGAAGAGAGAGGGATGAACTGGAAACATCTTGGATGCCTTGGTTGACCCTGTAGTTAAGTCCCAGAGATAGGAAGAGAGAGGGATGAACTGGAAACGTCTTGGATGCCTTGGATGCCTTGGTTGACCCTGTAGTTAAGCCATGCTTTTTTAATTAGAGCAGAGATCCTGTTAGGCCACAGAGACTATATAAATAGTCAATGATCATTATATATATTTGTATGATGGAGACAGAGCTACATCTCTGATGTGGCTTGTCAAGAAGTATTTCCTCCATTTTAGAATATGGCTGTAACGTAACAAAATGTGGAAAAAGTCAAGTCAAAAGGTCAGAATACTTTCCGAATGCACTGTATAATTGCCCAGCTCAGATTGGGTGTTTATTACATAAATCACTATCCACAAGCTTCATGTTGAACCTTCGCTCTGGGGTAAAATAAAACCTTTGAGCAAATTTAAAATGAAATGATATTTGTGTCATTTTGGTGTCATTGCCATACTCTTGTGTTCAGTGACCAATGTTGGTGTGATGAGTGACATTACCTGAGACCTGCCTAGTCTGAAGTTTAGCAGTCCAACACAGTCTTGTGGCACGTAGGAGACCCGAGTTCAAACCCAGTCGGTGACAGTTGTAAAGCACAGACGTCACTGGTACCTTGTGTCGTTAACCCTCAGCACAGTCCACTCTGCTGTGACACACACACACACACACACACACACACACACACACACACACACACACACACACACACACACACACACACACACACACACACACACACACACACACACACACACACACACACACACACACACACACACACACACACACACACACACAC
>NW_025745841.1:200580-280580 GCF_021184085.1 Oncorhynchus gorbuscha
ATCAATTGAAACTGTGTGGAGAACAATACTAAATCCCATCATACGCACCATTGCAAAAAATTAATTCCAAGAGCAGGGTATTCACCAATTAGGTGAGGCGAAATGATTTGGTGAATGCTACCGCCGAGCCGGTCCACGGCATTCTAAAATTAGAGCCAAGCAGGTGTGATTTATTCACGTTTTGGCCTGTTGTCATAAACAGGAGAAAACAATGAAAGTGGGGATAATGAATCGCAGGTGGCAGAATGGGGAAAAAAATCTATCTGTCTCTCTCTCTCTCTCTCTCTCTCTCTCTCTCTCTCTCTCTCTCTCTCTCTCTCTCTCTCTCTCTCTCTCTCGCTCTCTCTCTCTCTCTCTCTCTCTCTCTCTCTCTCTCTCTCTCTCTCTCTCTCTCTCTCTCTCTCTCTCTCTGTCTCTCTCTCTCTCTCTCTCTCTCTCTCTCTCTCTCTCTCTCTCTCTCTCTCTCTCTCTCTCTCTCTCTCTCTCTCTCTCTCTCTCTCTCTCTCTCTCTCTCAATCGGATCAGCAACTCTCTCCCAATTTAACAGGATATTCTCATTTGAATTCACGCCCGAACAGCGGCATATTCATTTGGGGAAATCAACAGAAAAATTGGGTCACCTGCAGTTTATTCATTCCCCTACGTTTTTCATTATAGAGAGAGACCTGCTTCTCAGAATGCATTTAATGAATTCATCTTAGTCTGGGCATCGTGGGTAGTCTTTTATTTGTATTTTTTTCCTGAGGAATATTTCTGTCTGTAATAAAGCCCTTTTGTGGTGAAAAACTCATTCTGATTGGCTGAGCCTGGCTCCCCAGCGGGTGGGCCTATGCCCTCCCAGGCCTACCAATGGCTGCACCATTAAGGCCTAATGCATTTATTTCAATTGACTGATTTGCTTATATGTAATTCAGTAAAGTCTTTGACATTTTTGCATGTAATTTTTGCTCAGTATAGAAACTCAATTGGTTCCTTAAAGAACCCTATATGGAATCCAAGGGTTCTATATGGAACCGATTTTGGTTCAGTGAAGAAGTATGTAAAGATGACCCATGGTCACCTTGGTGTTCCAGGCCTACTACATTGCAGATCTTGCACTGCATCAGCCAATGGTTGCGTGCCACCTCCTCGACAGTCGAGCATCAGGTTGCTTTATCATAGGATGTGGATATCTGATATGTTAAACACCCATCCAGACGTTGTTAGATCTGGCGTGCATCTGCAATGTAGTCAGCCTGGAACAGGTCGAGTCTTGGATTAGGGATCTTTGGCCAATCAATGACCTTTCCTCGTCTCTGGGTAGAAATCGACCTGACAGTGTGTTGTGGCCCACACCTCTACACACAAGCTGGTATAAAAAAACACTGTCCGGACACTTTGCTTTTGGACCATGACTTGGAATCAGTAAGTAGCGGCGAGGTGAGAGTTGTTCCTCTGACCATGACTTGGAATCAGTAAGTAGTGGCGAGGTGAGAGTTGTTCCTCTGACCGTGACTTGGAATCAGTAAGTAGTGGCGAGGTGAGAGTTGTTCCTCTGACCGTGACTTGGAATCAGTAAGTAGTGGCGAGGTGAGAGTTGTCCCTCTGACCGTGACTTGGAATCAGTAAGTAGTGGCGAGGTGAGAGTTGTTCCTCTGACCGTGACTTGGAATCAGTAAGTAGTGGCGAGGTGAGAGTTGTTCCTCTGACCGTGACTTGGAATCAGTAAGTAGTGGCGAGGTGAGAGTTGTTCCTCTGACCGCGACTTGGAATCAGTAAGTAGTGGCGAGGTGAGAGTTGTTCCTCTGACCGTGATGACGGAGGCTCAAATCAAAGACAGTTATTTAAAATGAATTCTCCTAAGTTATGGCGAAGCGGCAGGACGGGGCAGGACACCGGCAGGACGGCGCTAGTGAACTCCACCCTGCGGTGTGTGTTTGAGACTACTACTATGGGTGCCAAGCTGCTCTAAATAAACCCTGTTTGACTCTTACCACATCCCCCCTCTTTGGTTTTCGAGATTCAAATGATGACGTCATGTTTTGCACCGTGCCAGTTTCAAAGTCTCTTGTTTCAGTGTTTTTCATAGCTAGGACCAGGAGTTTTACCTGACTACATTTTTAGCTTGTAACGAGGGGTCAGTAGTTTTACCTGGTCAGGTCACATGGTCCAGGGAAAAGTCCAATAGATAGCACCTCTACAAAAGCTCTTTCTCCGCTTCCTCTTGACCTTGGCAGGCGACTTCATCACAAGGGCCAGATTTCATGTGCGTACTGGAACTAACAGGAACAATAGAGAGCGCCCTGGGAGAGAGGTATCGGCACCTGGCACACTTCTAAAGAGCCAGAACTTCAGACATCTAAATCCCTTCAACTGAGCCCCTGTGTGTGTGTGTGTGTGTGTGTGTGTGTGTGTGTGTGTGTGTGTGTGTGTGTGTGTGTGTGTGTGTGTGTGTGTGTGTGTGTGTGTGTGTGTGTGTGTGTGTGTGTGTGTGTGTGTGTGTGTGTGTGTGTGTGTGTGTGTGTGTGTGTTTCTAACGGTGTTTGTGCTCTTCACCAATCAAACAGATTGTGCAGAGACTCAAATGTACTCTGACCTGCAGTCAAGCTCACTAAGCCAGTCTCAGGCCACAACCCCGGTTCCTCAACCGCTGCACCTCTCAACTTTTAAGGCAATATTTAGCTGGCTTAATATAAGCCTGTGACTTTTCAGAGGATTCTCGCCACTGACTTTGCAACTTTTAGAATGGTCTATGCTATCAGGGATTCTTGGGACGTCCCAGCTCTGACGTTACCCCATTGACGTTGACATTTGAAATGGTTAAGGTAAGAGATAAGGTCAGGGTTAAAGTAAAGGTTAAGATTAGGTAAGAGATAAGGTCAGGATTAAAGTAAAGGTTAAGATTAGGTAAGGGTTAAGGTCAGGATTAAAGTAAAGGTTAAGATTAGGTAAGAGATAAGGTCAGGATTAAAGTAAAGGTTAAGATTAGGTAAGGGTTAAGGTCAGGGTTAAAGTAAAGGTTAAGATTAGGTAAGAGATAAGGTCAGGATTAAAGTAAAGGTTAAGATTAGGTAAGAGATAAGGTCAGGATTAAAGTAAAGGTTAAGATTAGGTAAGGGTTAAGGTCAGGGTTAATGTAAAGGTTAAGATTAGGTAAGAGATAAGGTCAGGATTAAAGTAAAGGTTAAGATTAGTTAAGAGATAAGGTCAGGATTAAAGTAAAGGTTAAGATTAGGTAAGGGTTAAGGTCAGGGTTAATGTAAAGGTTAAGATTAGGTAAGAGATAAGGTCAGGATTAAAGTAAAGGTTAAGATTAGGTAAGAGATAAGGTCAGGATTAAAGTAAAGGTTAAGATTAGGTAAGGGTTAAGGTCAGGGTTAAAGTAAAGGTTAAGATTAGGTAAGAGATAAGGTCAGGATTAAAGTAAAGGTTAAAATTAGGTAAGGGTTAAGGTCAGGGTTAATGTAAAGGTTAAGATTAGGTAAGAGATAAGGTCAGGGTTAAAGTAAAGGTTAAGATTAGGTAAGAGATAAGGTCAGGATTAAAGTAAAGGTTAAGATTAGGTAAGGGTTAAGGTCAGGGTTAAAGTAAAGGTTAAGATTAGTTAAGAGATAAGGTCAGGATTAAAGTAAAGGTTAAGATTAGGTAAGAGATAAGGTCAGGATTAAAGTAAAGGTTAAGATTAGGTAAGGGTTAAGGTCAGGGTTAAAGTAAAGGTTAAGATTAGTTAAGAGATAAGGTCAGGGTTAAAGTAAAGGTTAAGATTAGGTAAGAGATAAGGTCAGGATTAAAGTAAAGGTTAAGATTAGGTAAGGGTTATGGTTATGGTTAAGGGTTGGGGTAAAGGTAGGGGTTAAGGCTAGGGTTTAGGGCATGGATGTCTCAAGGATCCCAGATAGCACTGCCCAATTTAGCTGGCTTAATATAAACCTGTCACTTCACGGAGTGGCTGAGACATTTGCATTTGAACGAAAGGGTGGAGTGTATTGACAGACTGTGTGCTGCAGCAATTGAATTAGTGATCATATCAGGACCATTCAATAGAGTTTAGACTCCTTGGTGTAAAACACGTGGGTTTATTTAGTGACTGCTGGGGTTTTCCTTTGTGTTCTACCTTTGTATAGGGATTCTCTACAATTGCTTCCGGCAATGGCCATGGGAGTCATCCTGAGGAAATGATATCAACATTTACGGCAACCCAATCTTAGTCACTAATTCTCCATTTTAAGTCTGAAGATGTATTCGTACTCATCGTTGAAGGTCATGAAAAACATATTCCATTTCAATCCTCATTTCAACAGAGTTTTGACTTTAAGCTTTCTACTACGTTCTGCTGTTGTGTGCATTGTTCGCTCTCTGTTCAAAGCCTAAATGTTCTAGGAATGAGTGAGTCACAATCACTGCATGTTGTACTCAGATGGTATGGAGAGGGATGAACTTATTTATAGAGGACCGTTGCAGGGCAACATCAGTTCAGAGCACTGTTAGATATGTGTCTCTTCAAACACAATGGACTTCAATGGAACTCAGTGAGGTTGTATAGTCTGCCATCAGGTACGGTGGTTGTTTTAGAAACATCACACAGGCGGGCGGGCGGGCGGGCGGGCGGGCGGGCGGGCGGGCGGGCGGGCGGGCGGGACGGACGACGGACGGACGGACGGACGGACGGACGGACGGACGGACGGACGGACGGACGGACGGACGGACGGACGGACGGACGGACGGACGGACGGAGACAGACAGACAGACAGACAGACAGACAGACAGACAGACAGACAGACAGACAGACAGACAGACAGACAGACAGACAGACAGACAGACAGACAGACAGACATGGTATCGAGTACAGTATATACATATGAGATGAGTATGTAGACAAAGTAAACAAAGTGGCATAGTTAAAGTGGCTAGTGATACATGTATTACATAAGGATGCAAGGGCACATCAATATATTTTCATCACCTTCCTGGCTTGGATATTTGAACCTTGCGGTTACTGGCCCAACACACTATGCTCCCTGCCACCCTACAGAGAGAGAAGGGGGTGGAAGGGGAAGAGAGGTATTCTGTATGGTTTGGCATGTAACGTACCTGTTAGGGGTTTATTAAGCAGCAGCATGAATGACTGACTCGTCCTTGACCCCGAACTGTGCCGGTACATTTATTGTGAATATTATCCATTGTTGCTGTAGCCATTTACTCTAGCGATTTGCTCTCTCTCTCTCTCTCTCTCTCTCTCTCTCTCTCTCTCTCTCTCTCTCTCTCTCTCTCTCTCTCTCTCTCTCTCTCTCTCTCTCTCTCTCTCTCTCTCTCTCTCTCTCTCTCTCTCTAGGACAATCCTCTGATCCTGCAGTCAGACAGGAATGTGACGGTGAACGCAAGAAACAACCTTGGTCAGCTAACAGGACAGCTCACTGTGGGTGAGTCAGCCTCCGCCGCCACCAGCTGGCCACACACACACGTACACACACCCATCCCACACACACCCGCGTTCACACACACACATGCAAACACACGCGCCCCCACACACACACACGAACAAGCACACACACACACTAACACACACACAGATTACCTGGACTCTTGATCAAAAGTAGCCCATCTTGGGTAGTTGTGTTCCAAGAAGTGGAACCCCAAGACAGCAGGGCCTCACAAACCCCCGGGCTGGGGAGAACCCGACCAAGCACATGATGGGGCTTCCGTTAACTATCCCCGCCCCCTGGGCCACAACGCATGGTGCCTCACTGACTGACTGACTTGCTGGCTCCAACACATCGTTCTGGGGGAGTTCTGCATTGTTCCAGAAGTCCGGAACAGAATTCCCTCCTCTCCTCCTGTCAGAGATTCCAGAAAGATTCCAAGGGTTTCTGAAGGAGCTCTGAGTCAGCATGTTGACAACACTCACACACTTTCTAGTCAGGAGGAAAGGGGCTTTCGGACTGCTGCCCCCTTGGATATGGCCATGATGGATTGGGAAACTGGTATCCGGAAGGGACTCATACATAGCAGTAACACTGGCAGACTAGTGGACCCACAGGAGAGAGAGACTCAACCTTCTTAGATGGCTATCATTGTACTTATCAGCTTAGTGGTCTCTGGTCCAAGGAGATAAGGGTACCTGGTGAGACCAGTATGACCCTGTCTCTTAGTGTGGTATTCAGGCAACCTTAGTGTGTTAGTCTCTCTCTCTCTCTCTCTCTCTCTCTCTCTCTCTCTCTCTCTCTCTCTCTCTCTCTCTCTCTCTCTCTCTCTCTCTCTCTCTCTCTCTCTCTCTCTCTCTCTCTCTCTCTCTTTTCTCTCTCTCTAATATTAGTTTCTTCCTCCATTCCCTCTGACTCCTCCCCCTCCCTCTTTCCCTCTTTCTATCGCTCTCTCCTCTTCTATCTCTTCCTGTTCTCCGTCTGTGAACCGGCTAGTGATAACATTCATCTTCCATTAGGAGAACAGTGTGGTACTTTGGAGTTCTACTCCACATCCTGATCGTCCCATCCACAGTTTCCTCTCTCTCTCTCTCTCTCTCTCTCTCTCTCTCTCTCTCTCTCTCTCTCTCTCTCTCTCTCTCTCTCTCTCTCTCTCTCTCTCTCTCTCTCTCTCTCTCTCTCTCTCTCTCTCTCTCTCTCTCTAATGGACTCTCTCTGTATGTCTCTCTCTCTCTCTCTCTCTAATTTACTCTCTCTCTCTCTAATTTACTCTCTCTCTGTATGTCTCTGTGTCTCTGTGCCTCTGTGTCTCTGTGTCTCTGTGTCTCTGTGTCTCTGTCTGTCTGTCTGTCTGTCTGTCTGTCTGTCTGTCTGTCTGTCTGTCTGTCTGTCTGTCTGTCTGTCTGTCTGTCTGTCTGTCTCTCTCTCTCTGTATTTCAAAGTTCCTCTGTCCATAAGCTCAGATAAATTATATTACAGTCAATTATGATACACACTTTGAAATCACGGCTAACGTGCTGTGATCATAAGGTCCTTGGAGGAGACACGCACACACAGTTCACTTGGTGCTATTAGGGCATTGGAACTCCAGCCATCGACACACACGCACATTCGCACACAGACGAACACACACACACACACACACACACACACACACACACACACACACACACACACACACACACACACACACACACACACACACACACACACACACACACACACACACGCACACACACACACACACACACACACACACACACACACACACACACACACACCTTATTCCCCTCCCTCAGCCAGTTGCTAAAGGCCATGAAGTTACCCCGTGGCACAGAGGAACAGACAGGGCCGTCACTGAGCCTTGAGCGCTGCACTCTGTTTTATCCTCCTTCTTTTCCTCCCTCCCTCCTTCCTTCCTCTCTATTCCTGTCACCTCGTTAATTTGAGTGAGGACCTGTCACGGCCCATATCCGAATCAGGGCTCGTAAAAATGAAAAGTGAACTTGGCCCACTGAAAGTAGGCTTTTGGCCCCCCTTTCTGACACCAAAATGCTATTTGTCCTCCTCTCCATGTAGAAATTGCCTTTAACCACAGATCTAGGATCAGCTAAGCATCTCTAAATCCTTAACAATCAGAAGTGAAGAAAAACTGAAAACTGTCCTTGGATCAATCTACAGCAGCAATCTCCTCGTCCTGTGTCCTCCTTCCCCCCTCGGAGAGAGAATAACATCATGAGAGTATTTTCTGGACGTGGTGCCCAGCTGCTCGGAGGACAGCGAGGGCGAACGGGAACGTCTGTTGTCTTTTTTTGTTGTTGGAGTGTGTCATTGACTTTTCATTTGTATAAGTGCATTCTGGGTAATAAATGGCCCTCTCAATCTGCGGGAAGATTTCATTACGACCGTGGCAGGAGACAGGCGACCAAAACTGGCGACGGGGGCCAAAATGCATTTTTGGGAAAGACAGCGCATAAGGCCGTATGTGACTGTGAGTGTGTGACAACAACGTCACAGGGATCACTCTCACCCGCCACGCTGCCAATTTTCGAAGTGCCTTTCACCGTCCAGCCGAACACTCTATCCAAAACACTGCTGTTACACCCTTTCCTCTCCTTGTCCCTTTCCTAGAAGAAATGGACTTCAAACCTTAAACTGGCAAACTCCCCTATGACTTTGTAATGAGCTTCTAAACTTCGGGCTTCATTTATGTCCCGTTATCTTCTCCTGCTCAGTAATTATTTTCTCTTTTATCTCGGAGGAATCGTTCCACTCATTTTTTTGTCCAGCTGCTGAATCATGTGGAATGGATTAAGGCAAGGGTTAGAGTGGGAGATGTTCTGTGATTACCACACAGGACTTTGGGGTAAAGAGATAGAATGAGGCACTCTGATTGGATCCCCGCTCTGTCACCCATTCTTAGCGTCCAATAGGAACAGGTGTTTAAAGCTCTACTTCCTTGTTATTTTGGTATTTGCTCTTACTTGCTATTAAGCAATTTGGTATGTAGTCAAAGACTAACTTGCCCTTGAGTCATTCTGGGTAAGAGACAGCTTCAGTGACAAGAATATGAATGATACATTTGATCATGTCTGCTGTGCCTGTACGGGGCACAGGGCCGTCTTTCCCTGTGGCTACTACCGACCGTTTGCAACTGTTCTTCACAGGTGGCATATAAAAGAGGATGAACTAGCAGTGCATATGCTTTGTGACGAGAGATCATTCTCAATGAGAACATATTTGTCGTGTTAGAATAGAATCTGTCCATTTTTATGAAGGAAGTACTCATTTTGCTTTGTTCCCATCAATGTCATGCCGGTTATTGATGTGTGTGTACAGATGACACCGCAGGCCTCTGTGTTTACAGACAGCAATGAAGAGTGTGTGATTAAATCCACCTTTTAGCAGCGTCTCTTCTTTGCCTCCTTCGTCTCCCTGGCCGAAAAGATTCTCTTGATTAATGTGTCGGTTGAAACCACACTTTTTCCCTTTTTTCTCCCGCGCTCTTTATTAATGAGTGTAATCTTATTTAGATACATAATGTGTGTAAGTTTGTCCATAAATCATGTGTAGTTTCTCTAACCGGGGTAAAAGTTGCTGTGCGCTGCAGTTTTCTGACTGCTTCACTCCACGGCTCTTTAGTTTTTCAAAAAGCACCTTCAAAGTGTCGAAAGGTCTTCTTCCAGGAGACTCCGCTCTCTGACTGATTTCAGCACTTCAAAAAGAGACCAGCGATGACCTCGTTGTTTCGCAGAGTTGCATCACCTTCTTCAGTGTTTACTTTTGAAAGTCCAAATTAATTCAGCATTTCTCAGCCCTCGTTCAAAGGGGCCGTGACGAACTAGCTCGACGAGTTCCCGTGACCAACTAGCTCGACGAGTTCAAAACGTAAACTTTTTTCTTCAGACTTTATATTTTGACAGGCCGAAATGACTCCAGACTTTGTTGTCTCTTCCCCCATTCCCTCTACTTTGTATTTGACAGGTCAAAATGGCACCAAACAGGGATTGCCCCTTCCCTCTTTGTGGTTCTCCCCAAACCCCCAAACTGCCCTCGTTCCAGACTGACTACAAAGCAGTCACCTGCTTTCTCACGACGCCTGGATGTTGAACATATTCACTAACCACATTATATCCTATAGCAATGTGATGCCTGACAGTCGTTGACGTGGCACTCAGCCTTTGGTTGGTGCAATGTCACGTCTGCAATGTCGCGTCTGCAATGTCGCGTCTGCAATGTCGCGTCTGCAATGTCGCGTCTGCAATGTCACGTCTGCAATGTCGCGTCTGCAATGTCGCGTCTGCAATGTCGCGTCTGCAATGTCGCGTCTGCAATGTCACTTCAATGTCACTTCTGCAATGTCACGTCTGCAATGTCACGTCGGCCTGGAACACTATCTCTGATTTAACAAGTGACATTTCCTGCGTGTTCAATATCACCACAGAGGATCATCCTTCATCCTTCTCTAATCACAGGAAAATCTGCATCAATTAATGATCTCGAGCAGCTCGTTTATAACGCCCCGTTGTCATTAATCTTCTGAGGAGCAAAAGTTTCAGACGACAGTCCAGACCCAATATCTCCTCAGTGTGGGCTGTTGCTGTCAACGTGGATATAACTACTTCTTATCACTGGTTGTGGCTAAGTGGCAATGTCCTTGTCTTCTCCAAAGTGTTCCAAAGTGCCCTAACAAGCCACCCCGTGAAGTAAACTCTGCTCTAGAGTGTTTTGGTTGACGTCCAGCAGCCATTTCCACCTCTTGTATTGCATTTGCAGTTATTATGGTCATTTAGCAGACACTTATCCAGCGTGACGTTCATCTTAAGGTAGCTTGGTGAGACAACCACTTATCGCTGTCTTACACCACATACCGCTGATGGTTAAATTCATCCGTTTTGACGTTTTGGACGGTGAGGACATAGGGAGCTGTCAGGGAGTCAGTCAGAGTCAGTTAGCGCTGCTTTGGGCTTTCCGACGACGTTAAAAAATGTAAGAGAGCATTCTAAATGTACCTCATTTAAGTCAACTTTTTTCTCAAACTGAAGTCATGTACCTCAGAGCCAGAGAACAAAACGCGCCTAGACCACGGGCATGAAAACATGGAGAGTTCATCAAGTATTAACAGTGGTTTAACGCCTGGTTGTTGAATCCTGTTATCGTTCCTGCGTGGTGTTGTTGCTCTGCTTGTGTGAATAGGAGTAATTCCCCTGTGGCTGTATCTGGGGGACTGGAAGAGATGTTGATGATCTTTGGAGCGTATCTACTGTAAGTGGAAGTCTATGGGATCTGAAGGACGGTTGAGAGTTGAGGTTGTTGACGCCGGGCGCTGTTGATGCTGAGCACTGTTGTAGCCATGTCGCAAATGTAATCAGAGTCAAACTATTTGACTTTTCTATCTCAAAGTCAAACAGTAATGTGGAAATTCAATGAGAGGCGGAGTAGAATGGAGGAGAACAGCGCCCAGGGTGGGGGGGGGGGGGGTGAAGGGTGGGGGGGGGGATGAATGCTTCCTGCTGTGACTCGATGCCTTGGTCACTGCCGCATTTACATGTTTTTTGAAGCATCTAGTGATTTATTCACGACCGTGGCGTCTAAGTGTGTCGCCGGACCCCCGAGTGCAACGCCCGCCACCCCACATCCGTCACACCAGCATCCTCTTCCTTAACGCACCCCCCTACGCCTGCAATTCTCCTCCTCTCCCGGAGCAAGAGAGAGGGAGACAGAGCAACGGAGTGACATCAGCAGGAGAGAGTTTAATTTGAATACCGCACTGTTGTTTTGATGTAGTCTGCAGCGATGCCACGGCTATTTATTTCTGGTTCTTGTTTGTCACCCCAATCTGTCTGTCTGTCTCTCTCTCTCTCTCTCTCTCTCTCTCTCTCTCTCTCTCTCTCTCTCTCTCTCTCTCTCTCTCTCTCTCTCTCTCTCTCTCTCTCTCTCTCTCTCTCTCTCTCTCTCTCTCTCTCTCTCTCTCTCTCTCTCTCTCTCTCTCTCTCTCTCTCTCTCTCTCTGTCTCTCTCTCTCTCTCTCTCTCTCTCTCTCTCTGTCTCTGTCTCTCTCTCTCTCTCTCTCTCTCTCTCTCTCTCTCTCTCTCTCTCTCTCTCCTCTCTCTCTCTCTCTCTGTCTCTCTCTCTCTCTCTCTCTCTCTCTCTCTCTCTCTCTCTCTCTGTCTCTCTCTCTGTCTCTCTCTCTCTCTCTCTCTCTCTCTCTCTCTCTGTCTCTGTCTCTGTCTCTGTCTCTGTCTCTGTCTCTGTCTCTGTCTCTCTCTCTGTCTCTGTCTCTGTCTCTGTCTCTGTCTCTGTCTCTGTCTCTGTCTCTGTCTCTGTCTCTGTCTCTGTCTCTGTCTCTCTCTGTCTCTGTCTCTGTCTCTCTCTCTCTCTCTGTCTCTGTCTCTGTCTCTGTCTCTGTCTCTGTCTCTGTCTCTGTCTCTCTCTCTCCCTCTCTCTCTCTCTCTCTGTCTCTGTCTCTCTCTCTGTCTCTGTCTCTGTCTCTCTCCTCTCTCTCTCTCTGTCTCTGTCTCTGTCTCTGTCTCTGTCTCTGTCTCTGTCTCTGTCTCTGTCTCTGTCTCTGTCTCTGTCTCTCTCTCTCTCTCTCTCTCTCTCTGCATCCTTTCTTTTCCTCCCATCCCTTTTGCTTTTCTGTGTCTGCTTGTATGATATCCGTACCATCGCCAGCAGGCAGAGCAGGAGAGAAGCCAGGCACAGCATACCAATAAGGGCCCCTGAGAAACCCATCATAGTAAGATTCGGTCAAGTGGGGATTAATCAAATGAGCACATAAATTAACGCTTTTCTTAATGAGGACTCCTGTCGTTATCGGCATCCATTGGAATTAGGTTGGCTTTATCTGCGGGAGTGGAGTACTATTAATCTCCAACCGTCATCATTATTCCACCTTTTTTCTTTTAATCAGATGGGGCTCGTAGAAAAACAAGTTGTCAAACTCTGCAAACCACTTCTAGGAGTCTACATGAGGAGGATCTGAATTGCCTACATGATGGGTTTTTTAAACGACACCAGCAGAAAGAAAGAAATAGAAACCACGTTTCATTGCTGAACAGATTGATGCCCAACTTTGTTTGATTTTTCAAGATCAATTTCAAGAGACTACAGTATAATTGCCTCCAATACTAATTGTTATCAGAAATGTATCTCCGCTGGATAACAGCCCACAGTGTCTTTATTGCAAACTATTTCAAATCCTTTCATCCTCATTGGAACAATTATTTTCGTTAGTACGAATCAATGAAGACGGAACAGAAACAAAGTGCCATTTAAACAACAGAAAAACGAGCCTCGGAATCCAGAAACACACATTAAAAAGACAACCTGAGAAGTAAACAAACAACAACAACAAAAGCAGTGAAAAACCAGCCAGGGCAGCAGGACAGCTTTAACTGTCCCATGTGTTTAAGGACCAGAGAGGGAGCGGCCATCTTCTTTACCTTATCAGATGGAAGGTCATCCCAGGTTGATCACCAGTAATAAAGTCTTGTTATGACTGACATGGCATCTTGGGATGCTAGTTGACAGATGGAATGGCTGAAGAGCACAGCTCCGAGCAGCTAGCAGTAGACCTGCTGGAAACCTCCAATAGATACAGGCTTTAACCTCAGCTCAGCAAGACTTAAGGCCAAATGAAAAGAGAGGAGGAAGAGTGGTTTGGATTGGGATGGAGGGAGGGAGGGATGAAGAGGCAACAAACAAATAATGCCCTCTCCTATCAGTCCCTGAAGGTCGGAAAGATTTGGAGGAGGTGATAGCTAATAGCTATGTATTTTTTTTAACCTTTGACCTGATTATGTAAGACAAGCAATGGTTTCTGGTTGTAGACCAAGGCTTTTCTGCCTCAAGTCTTCAATGGAACAGGGGCACATGGTCAGGTTTCCTTATTGTGTGCTGTACAGTACTGCCATATGGTTAGAGTTACAGAGGCTGCAGGTCGAGCATGATAGGTTGTTTTACATGACCATCCATGACCAACCAGCCATTCAAAAACAAGGCTTTTCAAATAGATATTGTTCAGTATAAAGGCAACATTTAACCACAAGTTGTTAAGTCAAGTACTTCAGTGTAAGAACCTGTTTGTACCAAGTGGTACACTAAGTCTCTCACAATCTTTCACACTCTCTATCTCTCAATTCAGTTGGCTTTTCATTAGCAGGGGAAACATATGTTTACATTTCTGAAGCAAGTGAAATAGATAAAAAAGCAAAAGATAAATAAACAGACACAAATTAACAGTAAACATTACAGTCACAAGTTTCAAAGGAAGAGACACATTTCAAACGTCATTATGGCTATGTACTGTGTTACAATGATGTGCACATAGTTAGAACTCTCTCTCTCTCAACTGCCCTTATTCTCTCTTCAAAAACCATTGCATCTCAGCCCTCAGGTAAACACCTGCAATGGAGGTGAGGTGTGATATGTGATGGTTTGTAATGTGTTTGTGTTTTGTATGACATTGACCCAACAAAGGGGATTTTTAAGTCTAATTCTCTTTCTCTCCCGCACTCTCTCCAGGCTCGGAGATGGTGGAGGCCCAGTGTCAGAGGTTCGAGGTGAGGAGTCCTGACGGGGAGCGGGTGCTCTTCTCCGCTGACGAGAAGGAGATCAGCATTGGCACTGAGAAACTGAGGGTGACAGGTAACCCATATACGCATGCATGCAGACACAAACACACAGGCGGAGGGCAGCAGGTAGCCTCTAGGGTGACTGGTAGCCTCTAGGGTGACTGGTAGCCTCTGTGACAGGTAGCCTCTAGGGTGACAGGTAGCCTCTAGGGTGACAGGTAGCCTCTAGGGTGACTGGTAGCCTCTAGGGTGACTGGTAGCCTCTAGGGTGACTGGTAGCCTCTAGGGTGACAGGTAGCCTCTAGGGTGACTGGTAGCCTCTAGGGTGACTGGTAGCCTCTAGGGTGACTGGTAGCCTCTAGGGTGACAGGTAGCCTCTAGAGTGACAGGTAGCCTCTAGGGTGACTGGTAGCCTCTAGGGTGACTGGTAGCCTCTAGGGTGACAGGTAGCCTCTAGGGTGACTGGTAGCCTCTAGGGTGACTGGTAGCCTCTAGGGTGACAGGTAGCCTCTAGGGTGACTGGTAGCCTCTAGGGTGACTGGTAGCCTCTAGGGTGACTGGTAGCCTCTAGGGTGACAGGTAGCCTCTAGGGTGACAGGTAGCCTCTAGGGTGACAGGTAGCCTAGCGATTAGAACGTTTGGCCAGTAGCCGAAAGGTCACTAGTTTGAATCCCCGAGCTGACAATGTGATCAATCTGTTGATGTGCCCTTGAGCGAGGCCTCGCTGTTGAGGCAGACCCTGTCTGGGACCTCACTCTGAGGTGGAGGCAGACTCTGTCTGGGAATTCACTCTGAGGGGGAGGCAGACCCTGTCTGGGACCTCACTCTGAGGGGGAGGCAGACCCTATCTGGGACCTCACTCTGAGGGGGAGGCAGACCCTGTCTGGGACCTCACTCTGAGGGGGAGGCAGACCCTGTCTGGGACCTCACTCTGAGGGGGAGGCAGACCCTGTCTGGGACCTCACTCTGAGGGGGAGGCAGACCCTGTCTGGGACCTCACTCTGAGGGGGAGGCAGACCCTGTCTGGGACCTCACTCTGAGGGGGAGTTGGGATATCCAAAAAAACACATTTCAAATTCACACATAAGTACTACTACACACTTGTACATGTTTGTACTAGGACAAATATAAGCACCACCCAAATGATTGTTATTAAAACCCAGTGCAGTCCTGTGTTTTATATATATGTTGTACATTAGTTACCTCTCTGCCAATAACAGCTGGTTTTCAGTTTCCCCCTCCCCACTCAGACAACTCCCAGACAATCCTAGCTACATTCTTGCTTGAGAAATTGCTCTTTGCAAAGAGAAGCTATTTTATTTTGTTCATTTTTGGCAATTTTAATTCAATCGTTACCCACAAGTAATGTATTTATAGAGTAGACTGCCTATGCATAAACAGAGAACTAAGTGGTAGTTATCTTTTCAAGGAAATTAAATCAAATATGATTAGAATATAGTTTACTACAATGTCTGTAAATCATTATTGATAACGGACAGAAGTGCCAGGCGCTCAACCAACCATTACCCATTTATTTGTCTCTGCCAGCAAATCATCCTCCCCAAGGATAAGCTATATCACGTATGCAGAACGTAGCTCAAGAGAAGTCTCCTCTCTCATCAGTCCTGCTGCTTCAGGTTCAGTAGCCACACGCGTGAGATCAGGTACGCGTGTGGTCTCTATTAAATAGAGTAGGCTATAGTCTGTTCGTGGGCGGAGAAGCACGTGGCACGTTTTCCTTCCAAGGAAATGTACTTCCTAAATAGGATTAGGCTATGGGTTACTAAATTTGGTTAGAAATAAATATTGATCGCCCATATTTGTCTCGGTCTGAAAATCGCCCCACTCCTAAAAGGTAGGCTATAAAACGTAGCTCAAGAGAAAGTGCAAGTCTCTCAGAATCTGCTCTCTTCAAACTACTTCTAGACTATTTGCTGATGTGGCAGAGCAATACCGATAGCCTAATATAATGGGCCATGTGAGAATCTCTGGTGATTTAACCTATTTCTTAGGAGATTGTTGAGCTTTTTGATATTGCCTATAGGGAGCAGAATTGTTGAGTCCATGCCTGGCAAGTGAGCTTTGTCACATACGCCTAAAATAATCTTGCGGGACTGAGGTTGGGTTTGAAGCAGTTGTAGGTACAGTTATATGTTAAATGCGGGTCAGTTGGGTGGATTTACCCAGTCTAAAAGGCTCCATTCACAGGTCAGTGCTCCCATAGCAACCAGATAGATTGTGATGGTGCTAAGGGCCTGTGTGCAGCAATGCACAGTGACTGCTAGTGAGTGGGTTGAGCAGATCTCAGACAGTTGTTGTGTGTGGCCTACATGCAGACATCAGCATTAGATAGAGAGACAGGGACTGAGAGAGAGGGACGGAAGAGAAAATTAAGAGAGATAGGTAGGGAAAAAAGGAAAGAGAGAGAGAGAGAGAGAGAGAGAGAGAGGGAGAAGAGAGAGAGAGAGAGAGAGAGAGAGAGAGAGAGAGAGAGAGAGAGAGAGAGAGAGAGAGAGAGAGAGAGAGGGAGAAGTAGAGAGAGAGAGAGAGAGGGAGAAGTAGAGAGAGAGAGAGAGAAGGAAAGATTAAGAGAGAAAAAGCACATGCCTCTCTCTGCTTTCCTGGCATGGTGGTCTCTCCCGGTAAACGAGGCGGCGGGGAGGTCAAGTGGAAGCAGTCGGGGGTCGTGGGCGAACAGACACCCCTCCTCCATCCTCCTCCTTTTCCCGTCTGTAATTGGAAAGATCTGTCCATTACAAAGCCAGGAAAGAAAGAAAGGGGGGAGGGTGAGAGTGAGAGATGGAGGGAGAGAAAGTGGCGGAGGTCTGCAAGGTGATTGATGTTGTCTTTCGTCGCTCATGTCCGGAGAATGAAAGCATGGAGGAAGGAGGGAGGGTTGGAGGAGGGAGGGAGGGTTGGAGGAAGGAGGGAGGGTTGGAGGAAGGAGGGAGGGTTGGAGGAAGGAGGGAGGGTTGGAGGAGAGAGGGAGGGTTGGAGGAAGGAGGGAGGGTTGGAGGAGGGAGGGAGGGTTGGAGGAAGGAGGGAGGGTTGGAGGAAGGAGGGAGATTTGGAGGAAGGAGGGAGGGTTGGAGGAGAGAGGGAGGGTTGGAGGAAGGAGGGAGGGTTGGAGGAGGGTGGGAGGGTTGGAGGAAGGAGGGAGGGTTGGAGGAAGGGATGGAGGGAAGAAACTGATGTTTCTGTATGTGCTCCATGCAAGAACATCACTCATACTATCTCTGTTTAGTGTGGGGAGATATGATGTCATTGTCATGTGTTCTAACATGGGCTACTTAGACTGATGTTATTTTTGGATACATGTTTCTATTCTATTTTCTATTATCATCTGCATTGTTGGGATAGAGCTCTCAAGTTAAGAATTCCACTGTACTGTTTTACACCTGTTGTATCCTGGGCACGTGGCGAATAAAGTTTGAAACCTGAAACTTCTAACATACACAGAGTGGACAAAACATTAGGAACAGTATTGATGCCACTTGTTAAATCCACTTCAATCAGTGTAGATGAAGGGGAGGAGACAGGTTAAAGAAGGTTTTTTTATAGCCTTGAGACAATTGAGACATGGATTGTCTATGTGCGAAATTCAGAGGGTGAATGGGCAAGATAAAATATTTAAGTGCCTTTGAACGGTTTATTGTAGTAGGAGAACTGCAACGCTGCTGGGTTTCTTTATGCTCAACAGTTTCCTGTGTGTATCAATAATGATCCACCACCTAAATGACATCCGGACAACTTGACACAGCGGTGTGAAGCGTTGAAGTCCATGTGGAATGCTTTCGACACCTTGTAGAGTCCATAACCCCAACGAATTGAGGCTGTTCTGTGTGCTTTAAGGCAACTCAATATTAAGGTCTTCATAATGTTTTGTCTACTCAGCGTGTAACTTTTGAAATGGACAATTCTCACATCACACATTTGAGACGTGGTGTCAGTATCACGCACATGAATATTGTAATATCACAGGACTTCTCATCATCAGTGTCATCTTACACAGGACTGGCTAATCAGGACCTTAGCTGGCTTGAATTACATTATATACAGTATCGGTCAAAAGTTTAGACACACCTACTCATTCAACAGTTTTTATTTGTTTTTTACACTGTAGAATAATAATGAAGATATCAAAACTATGAACTAACACATATGGAATCATGTAGTAACCCAAAAAGTGTTAAAAAAAAATCTAAAAGTATTCGATATTCTTCAAAGTAGCCACCTTTTATCTTGATGACAGCTTTGGACACTCTTGTCATTCTCTCAGCTTCACCTGGAATGCTTTTCCAACAGTCTTGTCATTCTCTCAACCAGCTTCACCTGGAATGCTTTTCCAACAGTCTTGTCATTCTATCAGCTTCACCTGGAATGCTTTTCCAACAGTCTTGTCATTCTCTCAGCTTCACCTGGAATGCTTTTCCAACAGTCTTGTCATTCTCTCAACCAGCTTCACCTGGAATGCTTTTCCAACAGTCTTGTCATTCTATCAGCTTCACCTGGAATGCTTTTCCAACAGTCTTGTCATTCTCTCAACCAGCTTCACCTGGAATGCTTTTCCAACAGTCTTGTCATTCTCTCAACCAGCTTCACCTGGAATGCTTTTCCAACAGTCTTGTCATTCTATCAGCTTCACCTGGAATGCTTTTCCAACAATCTTGTCATTCTCTCAACCAGCTTCACCTGGAATGCTTTTCCAACAGTCTTGTCATTCTCTCAGCTTCACCTGGAATGCTTTTCCAACAGTCTTGTCATTCTCTCAACCAGCTTCACCTGGAATGCTTTTCCAACAGTCTTGTCATTCTCTCAGCTTCAACTGGAATGCTTTTCCAACAGTCTTGTCATTCTCTCAGCTTCACCTGGAATGCTTTTCCAACAGTCTTGTCATTCTCTCAGCTTCACCTGGAATGCTTTTCCAACAGTCTTGTCATTCTCTCAGCTTCACCTGGAATGCTTTTCCAACAGTCTTGTCATTCTCTCAGCTTCACCTGGAATGCTTTTCCAACAGTCTTGTCATTCTCTCAGCTTCACCTTGAATGCTTTTCCAACAGTCTTGTCATTCTCTCAGCTTCACCTGGAATGCTTTTCCAACAGTCTTGTCATTCTCTCAGCTTCACCTGGAATGCTTTTCCAACAGTCTTGTCATTCTCTCAGCTTCACCTGGAATGCTTTTCCAACAGTCTTGTCATTCTCTCAGCTTCACCTGGAATGCTTTTCCAACAGTCTTGTCATTCTCTCAGCTTCACCTGGAATGCTTTTCCAACAGTCTTGTCATTCTCTCAGCTTCACCTGGAATGCTTTTCCAACAGTTGTCATTCTCTCAGCTTCACCTGGAATGCTTTTCCAACAGTCTTGTCATTCTCTCAGCTTCACCTGGAATGCTTTTCCAACAGTCTTGTCATTCTCTCAGCTTCAACTGGAATGCTTTTCCAACAGTCTTGTCATTCTCTCAGCTTCACCTGGAATGCTTTTCCAACAGTCTTGTCATTCTCTCAGCTTCACCTGGAACGCTTTTCCAACAGTCTTGTCATTCTCTCAGCTTCACCTGGAATGCTTTTCCAACAGTCTTGTCATTCTCTCAGCTTCACCTGGAATGCTTTTCCAACAGTCTTGTCATTCTCTCAGCTTCACCTGGAATGCTTTTCCAACAGTCTTGTCATTCTCTCAGCTTCAACTGGAATGCTTTTCCAACAGTCTTGTCATTCTCTCAGCTTCACCTGGAATGCTTTTCCAACAGTCTTGTCATTCTCTCAGCTTCACCTGGAATGCTTTTCCAACAGTCTTATCATTCTCTCAGCTTCACCTGGAATGCTTTTCCAACAGTCTTGTCATTCTCTCAACCACCTGGAATGCTTTTCCAACAGTCTTGTCATTCTCTCAACCAGCTTCACCTGGAATGCTTTTCCAACAGTCTTGTCATTCTCTCAACCACCTGGAATGCTTTTCCAACAGTCTTGTCATTCTCTGAACCAGCTTCACCTGGAATGCTTTTCCAACAGTCTTGTCATTCTCTCAACCAGCTTCACCTGGAATGCTTTTCCAACAGTCTTGAAGGAGTTCCAACATATGCTAAGCTCTTGTTGGCTGCTTTTCCTTCACTCTGCGGTCCGACTCATCCCAAACCATCTCCATTGGGTTGAGGTCAGGTGATTGTCTGATGTAGCACTCCATCACTCTCCTTCTTGGTCAAATAGCCCTTAGACAGCCTGGAGGTGTGTTGGGTCATTGTCCTGTTGAAAAACAAATGATAGTCCCACTAAGCACAAACCAGATGGGATGGTGTATCGCTGCAGAATGCTGAGGCAGCCATGCTGATTAAGTGTGCCTTGAATTCTAAATAAATCACTGACAGTGTCACAAGCAAAGCATCCCCACACCATCACACCTCCTCCTCCATGCTTCACGGTGGGAACTACACATGCAGAGGTCATCCATT
Source organism: Oncorhynchus gorbuscha (assembly GCF_021184085.1). Taxonomy (NCBI): domain Eukaryota; kingdom Metazoa; phylum Chordata; class Actinopteri; order Salmoniformes; family Salmonidae; genus Oncorhynchus; species Oncorhynchus gorbuscha. The sequence goes on from NW_025745841.1 coordinate 221,000, forward strand.
CATTTACTCTGCGTCACAAAGACACAGCGTGGGAACCAAAGTCTCAAATTTGGACTCATCAGACTACCGGTCTAATGTCCATTGCTCGTGCCCAAGCAAGTCTCTTCTTCTTATTGATGTCCTTTAGTAGTGGTTTCTTTGCAGCAATTCGACCATGAAGGCCTGATTCAGTCTCCTCTGAACAGTTGATGTTGAGATGTTTCGAACTCCGAAGCATTTATTCTGGGCTGCAATCTGAGGTGCAGTTAACTCTAATGAATTTATCCTCTGCAGCAGAGGTAACTCTGGGTCTTCCTTTCCTGCCGAGAGACAGTTTCATCATAGCACTTGATGGTTTTTGCGACTGCATTTTAAGAAACTTTAAAAGTTATTGAAATGTTATGCTTTGACTGACCTTCATGTCTTAAAGTAATGATGGATTGTAATTTTTCTTTGCTTATTTGAGCTGGTCTTGCCATAATATGGACTTGGTCTTTTACCAAATAGGGCTATCTTCTGTATACCACCCCTACTTTGTCACTACACAACTGATTGGCCAAATGCGTTAATAAGGAAAGAAATTCCACAAATTAACTTTTAAGAAGGCACACCTGTTAATTGGAATGCATTCCATGTGACTACCTTATGAAGCTCATTGAGAGAATGCTAAGAGTGTGCAAAGCTGCCATAAAGGCAAAGGGTGGCTACTTTGACGAATATAAAATATAAAATATGTATCCTTCACACATGCTGCCAAACATACCGTCGTAAATCGGACTATCCTGGCCCTCGCTTCATATTTGTCATCAAACCCACTGGCTCCAGGTCATCTATAAGTCTCTGCTAGGTAAAGCCCCGCCTTATCTCAGCTCACTGGTCACCATAGCAGCACCCACCCATAGCACGCGCTCCTGCAGGTATATTTCACTGGTCACCCCCAAAGCCAATTCCTCCTTCGGCCACCTCTCCTTACAGTTCTCTGCTGCCAATGACTGGAACGAATTGCAAAAATCACTGAAGCTTGAGACTCATATCTCCCTCTCTAACTTTAAGCACCAGCTGTCAGAGCAGCTCACAGATCATTGCACCTGTACATAGCCCATCTGTAAATAGCCCATCCAACTACCTCATCCCCATACTGTTATTTTATTTTGCTCCTTTGTACCCCAGTATCTCTACTTGTACATTCATCATTTGCACATCTATCACTCCAGTGTTTAATTGCTAAATTGACATTATTTCGCCACTATGGCCTATTTATTGCCTTACCTCCCTTATCTTACCTCATTTGCACACATTGTGTATATATACATTTCTATTGTGTTAGTGACTGTATGTTTGTCCATGTGTAACAACTCTGTGTTGTTGTTTTTGTCTCACTGCTTTGCTTTATCTTGGCCAGGTCGCAGTTGTAAATGAGAACTTGTTCTCAACTAGCCTACCTGCTGGTTAATTGAAGGTGAAATAAATACATTTTTTTTAAATGATTTGTTTGACACTTTTTTGGTTACCACATCATTCCATATGTGTTATTTCATAATTAGAGTGTCTAGTTTGAGAAACAGACGCCTCACAAGTCCTCAACTGGCAGCTTCATTAAATAGTTCCCGCAATACACCAGTCTCAACGTCAACAGTGAAGAGGCGACTTCTCTGTCCAGTGTCTGTGTTCTTTTGCCTTATTGTCCTTCTAGTGTACTACTATTGTCCTTCTATGGCTTCTATTGTACTACTATTGTCCTTCTATGGCTTCTATTGTACTACTATTGTCCTTCTATGGCTTCTATTGTACTACTATTGTCCTTCTATGGCTTCTATTGTACTACTATTGTCATGCTATTGTCCTCATACTGTCCTTCTATTGTCCTTCTATTGTACAACTATTATCCTTCTATTGTTCCCATACAGTCCTTCTGTTGTCTTTCTATTGTCCTCATACTGTCCTTCTATTGTCCTTATATTGTACAACTATTATCCTTCTATTGTCCCCATACAGTCCTTCTGTTGTCTTTCTATTGTCCTCATGTTGTTATTATATTGTCTTTCTATTGTCTTTCTATTGTCCTCATGTTGTTATTATATTGTCTTTCTATTGTCTTTCTATTGTCCTCATATTGTTCTTCTATTGTCTTTCTATTGTCCTCATATTGTTCTTCTATTGTCTTTCTATTGTCCTCATATTGTTCTTCTATTGTCTTTCTATTGTCCTCATGTTGTTATTATATTGTCTTTCTATTGTCCTCATATTGTTCTTCTATTGTCTTTCTATTGTCCTCATGTTGTTATTATATTGTTATTCTATTGTCTTTCTATTGTCCTCATGTTGTTATTCTATTGTTCTTCTATTGTCTTTCTATTGTCCTCATGTTGTTATTATATTGTTCTTCTATTGTCTTTCTATTGTCTTTCTCAGGGAACGAAGGTGTCGTCTTCGGACATTCAGTGGAGACATCCCACATCAGAGCAGAACCTTTCCAGGATCTCAAGTAAGCATTCTGGAATCACACGCACACACACACACAAACGGACACACACACACACAAACGGACACACACACACGCACACGCACACGCACACACACACACACACACACACACACACACACACACACACACACACACACACACACACACACACACACACACACACACACACACACACACACACACACACACACACACACACACTCATTTACTGTTACTTTGAAGATACCCCAAAGTCACTAACAGGAAGGGAGAGTGTGTGTGTGTTATGTGTGTGTGTTATGTGTGTGTGTTATGTGTGTGTGTGTTATGTGTGTGTCCATACGTGTTTATTCCAGTAGTGTTTTGAGAGCCCTTGACGTGACTTTATAAAACCCGTCGGCCTTGGCGGCGTGGTCATCATGATGTGAGCGTAAAGTAGAGACTGTAGTGCAGTGCAGTTATACAGCTCTTTAAGAGGGCTGTCCTGGCCAGGCTGCTCCTCCATACACTCTCCAGTCATCTACATGAAACCCAGGTAAGGATCAGATGAGATGCTGTATACAGGGTCACCGAGGGCACACTGAATTGGCCCTCTCGGTCAATGGCTGATGGATAGAATGAACCAGGGTCTGTATTCATAAAGCGTCTCAGCCACAGGAGGTTGGTGACACCTTCATTGGGGAGGACGGGCTCATGGTAATGACCGGAGCAGAACAAGTGAAATGGTATCCAACACATCAAACAGATAGTTTGATGATTCCATTCACTCCGTTCCAGCCGTTATTATGATCCGTCCTCCCCTCAGCAGCCTCCTCTGGCCTCAGAGTAGAGTATCTAGGATCAGTTTTGTCTTTCAGAGCGTCATGAATAACATTACATGGAGAAGGGGGACCTGATCCTCGATCAGAACTATAATCAGCAATCCCCATTTCCATGTAATCACTCCGATCTAAAATGATCCAGGATCAGATATCTTATTTGATATCTGTTTTGTTATTGTATGGAAGGCAGAAGGGATCCTTGAGAAAGTGACAAGTGGAAAGGCATACACAGTGTTTCCCCTACTGTTGTACAGGTGGGCTTGCCTAAAAAGAGTTTGGTTTCTATTGTTTTCAACTGACAATGTTGATGCCAGTGGGCCTGGATGTTGCCTTGGGGGTGTCTCGCCTCACGCCGCCGTCTGGGTACAGACTTCAATAGCAAGTGAACATGTCATTCTCCTCTTTATTCAATACAGCTGTGTACTCTTATTGTGAATCCATTCAACACAGTTTGATGGCTGAGGTATTTGATCGCTGGTCTCTCATCAGCCAATCAAATCTCACCGATTTATATACCTTTCGTCTCATTGGCCGACAGCCGCATTGACTGCTGGCCATAACACTTACATCCTCTTGATTGAACAGTCAAGCAGCTCCGTATCAGTGTCTGTATTGTGCGTCATAACAATAATCCTTTAAAACGATAGCCTAAGGGCCCTGCGGGCTAGCTAGCATAGCGGTAAGTACATGAGTGGATTGGAGACTGACAGACAGGCTAGCGTAGCGCTAGCGTTAGCATACAGCGCAGTATATAAATGTGTGGATTAGCGGAGAGAGAGACAGACGGGTATGATGGAGAGCTAATGGGCAGCTTCCAGTCACCTATGAACTGTTTTTATGCAAATGTGGAAGGCTCATTTGTATATTGTCAGGGCAGATTAAGTTCTGGAGAGAGAAAGGGACTGATGGGCATGGATTGGGCTGGAGGAGTGGAGGGAAGGAGGGACTGATGTAGGGAGAGGGAGATAGAGAGGGGGAAAGAGAGGGTGAAAGAGAAGGGGAGAGAGAGATAGAGGGAGGGGGAAAGAAAAGGGGAGAGAGGGGGAAAGAGAAGGGGAGAGAGAGAGGGAGGGGGAAAGAGTAGGGGGAGAGAGAGGGAGGGGAAAGAGAGACGGAGGGAGTGATAAAGATAGTGGGAGGGAGGGAGGGAGGGAGGGAGGGAGGGAGGGAGGGAGGAGGGAGGGAGGGAGGGAGGGAGGGAGGGAGGGAGGGAGGGAGGGAGGGAGGGAGGGAGGGAGGGGTGTGTTTTATGTATCATATTGTTATACCTTCTCTGGGTGCAACCCAAATGGCATTTCTCTCCGATTTCTCTCCGTCAATACACCGGGTAGTTGCCACACACACACACACAGACACGCGCGTGCGCACACACATTTGAACACAGCACACGCTGTTCTCCTCACCAAGCATGGACATAATGAAACAGACCCCCATTTCACAGGAGCTCTCTCTCTCTCGGTCTTACTCTCTCTCTCTCACTCTCTCTCTGACACACACACACACACATGCGCACACACAGAATGCATGACACATATGAATAAATTCAGAGTGGCACTCATCTCATCCCTTACCTCTGAGTGAACTGAAATGTGACGCATTTTTGACTGACCGGCCGTGGCCTTTCTCTCCGCTCCGCCTCAGGGGTTAATTCAGTATTACACGCTTTACATATTTCACTCCCTCGTCTCTCACTCATTAATTGTTCGGCAGAATGGAAACATAGAAATGAATCAAGTTCCTATCGCCACCTTTTCATAGTTGTTTAATATAAGTGTGTTCATTAGGACTCCTACTTAACAGGCGATCGAGGTGAATCGCTGCTAATTATCTGGATCAGGGCTTCTTTCTCTGTTTTTGGATTTGGTATCACTTTTTTACTTTTCATTTTTTGATCAAATCCGCTTGTTGGCCGTGGTCGTTTGTCCCCCCCACCCCCACCCCCCCTTCTTTCGTTCTCTTCCCCCTTTCTCTATAAAAGTCCCCCGATTTTGCAGTTAAAGTAAATGAAACGTGTAATGACTTGATGGAGTCTATTTGAGGCTAATGATGTATGTTATGGTGTAACCCTCTAAAATACAAATGAACATAGAATACATCCCAAATGGCACCCTATTCCCTATTAATTGCACTACTTTTGACCAGAGTCCTATGAGCTCTAGAGTCCTGGTAATGCACTAAGGGGAATAGTGTGTCATTTGGGAAGCAGACAAGCCTACGCAGCAGGATAGACACGCCAATAGTTATAGACTCTTTTAGAAGTTTGGACACAGTTTGCTTGACGGGGACCCCAGGAAAACGGGGATAAAGTCCTTTCGATGAACCCCGGACCCTGTTCCTAGAATACCCTGTTGAAACTTTTGCATATTGGTTCCACCTAAACCCAAATTCTTTCTCCTACATCACATATTAACTACTAAAAAGTAGTGTAAGTGTGGTTTGTGTCTATTGTCCTCTGTGGTTTGTGTCTATTGTCCTCTGTGGATTGTGTCTATTGTCCTCTGTGGATTGTGTCTATTGTCCTCTGTGGTTTGTGTCTATTGTCCTCTGTGGTTTGTGTCTATTTGTCCTCTGTGGTTTGTGTCTATTTGTCCTCTGTGGTTTGTGTCTATTGTCCTCTGTGGATTGTGTCTATTGTCCTCTGTGGTTTGTGTCTATTGTCCTCTGTGGTTTGTGTCTATTTGTCCTCTGTGGTTTGTGTCTATTGTCCTCTGTGGTTTGTGTCTATTGTCCTCTGTGGATTGTGTCTATTGTCCTCTGTGGATTGTGTCTATTGTCCTCTGTAGTTTGTGTCTATTGTCCTCTGTGGATTGTGTCTATTGTCCTCTGTAGTTTGTGTCTATTGTCCTCTGTGGCTTGTGTCTATTGTCCTCTGTAGTTTGTGTCTATTGTCCTCTGTAGAGAGAGACAGAAGGTAAAATAAGAGAGAGAGAGACAGAAGATAAAAAGAGAGAGAGAGAGAGAGAGAGAGACCGTATAGACAGAAGGTAAAAGAAGAGAGAGACAGTAGAGAGACAGACGGTAAAATAAGAGAGAGAGAGAGACAGGAGTTTGATTAAAGAGAACAAAATCTCAAACAAGAGTCAGAAGACAGGGAGTGCGTGTCATCAGCAATCAGCTAATTCCACTAGCTAACACTGGTTCCATAATCAGATACGCATTGATCAAGCTGTTGGACGTCGACACATAGCCTACGTCCCAAATGACACCCTTTTCCCTACATAGTGCACTACTTTTCCCTACATAGTGCACTACTTTTAACCGGAGCCCTATGGGCCCTATTCAAAAGTTGTGCACTATATAAGGAATAGGGTCCATTTGGGATGAAGCCATAGAGTTCACAGAGGTCCAGACTCAATTAAAGCCTCATCCAAAGAACTACAGAGGAACAGGTCCAGTCGATATCCTCCTCTTCCCTCTCTGTACCCCCTGACAACTCTACCACCCTACCCCCGGTCAAAGGGGAACCACTTCGAGACTCCAACCCCACTCACAGTCAAGGGCTTTGGGAGAGATCTTCCCCACATATCCCCCTTCCCTCCAAAGCCACAGTGCAGTACAGTGATGCTCATGAAGTAAAGATTTAAGTTGGCTCTTTGGGAATGTTTCTGTGAAGTGAACATGGCTCTTTGGGAAAGTTTCTCTGAAGTGAGTGTGGCTCTTTAGGAACGTTTCTGTGAAGTGAACATGGCTCTTTGGGAAAGTTTCTCTGAAGTGAACGTGGCTCTTTAGGAAAGTTTCTGTGAAGTGAACATGGCTCTTTAGGAAAGTTTCTCTGAAGTGAACATGGCTCTTTAGGAAAGTTTATCTGAAGTGAACATGGCTCTTTAAGAAAGTTTCTCTGAAGTGAATGTGGCTCTTTGGGAAAGTTTCTCTGAAGTGAATGTGGCTCTTTAGGAAAGTGTCTCTGAAGTGAGCTTGGCTCTTTAGGAAAGTTTCTCTGAAGTGAATGCGGCTCTTTGGGAAAGCTTCTCTGAAGTGAAAGTGGCTCTTCAGGAAAGTTTCTCTGAAGTGAAAGTGGCTCTTTAGGAATGTTTCTCTGAAGTGAAAGTGGCTCTTTAGGAATGTTTCTCTGAAGTGAAAGTGGCTCTTTAGGAAAGTTTCTCTGAAGTGAACTTGTTTTTCGCAAGTTTGACTGAAAGTAAGGAAACGTTTCATGGAGGTTTGGCTCGAAACGGAAGTTGGTTCTGTGGGAAGCTTGACGATTCGCTTCACTCTTGTGGCACATTTTAATAATAATGTCCAACGGATCAGGTGGGTTGGAAGTTAATGAAAATCCTTGGCTAAGGTCAACGCAGCCGGCGCTGTATTTCTTTAGTATGTGGGCTATGTACAGGAACAACCATCTGGGTCTTTTATGACAAAAACCAAAGCGCCGTTTATTCATTATCAGGTAGATTTACCGGGACATTGAGCAACAAGGACGTTCTCTAACATTCTCTTCCGTCAACCATGAATTAGTTCCACTGAAACAGGCATTACAGGCATAGGAAAAGGCCTGAACAGAGTTGGGTTATGTAAATCATTTGGTGTGTATGCGTGTACCAGCCTCTGTATATAGCCGTGTCATTGTGAACCCAGAGGTTATGATGCTCTGTGGCCTGGTTGCTGACATGTTAGTTTTACAGCAGGCTGGACACCCAGGTCGCTTATAGCAGATGGAGAGCTTTCCACCCCAACTTCGCTGCTTCCTCGGCAAGTAGTGTGCCTTCTCAGCCTGGCTGACTTCTCAGCCTGGCTGCCTTCTCAGCCTGGCTGCCTTCTCAGCCTGGCTGACTTCTCAGCCTGGCTGCCTTCTCAGCCTGGCTGACTTCTCAGCCTGGCTGCCTTCTCAGCCTGGCTGCCTTCTCAGCCTGGCTGCCTTCACTGCCGGGCATTGCCCTAGTATGGGTGATATTATTTCCAACCTTCTGGATATGGCTTCCACTTTGCCCTCAGTTTAAGCGCAGCTACATAGTGTCGCTGTTTAAATCCCAGCGCTGCTGGATCTGCGAGCCAAAGTCTCCCTTGTAGGATGTACGTTTGCCCTCAGTTTAAGCGCAGCTTCATAGTGTCGCTGTTTAAATCGCAACGCTGCTGGATCTGCAAGCCAGCAGTAGCTGATCTTGTCTTGGTGGAACCTGCCAGTTTCATTTCCTTGGCTTGGCAGCGCCTCCCAATCCTCCAATCCTTTCGACCTCCAGTTAGAGGGGTTGTTCCACAGCTGCTTGTGCTTTTTTGTCTCCACCTCTGCTCCCTTTGTGCTTGAGCCATCTTCCCCGACTGGCATCATAGCATCTAGGCTTTCTCCCAGTTTCGGAGTTTGCTCCGGGACTCCCACTGCCCGTATCCACAGTTTAGAAAATTCCTCCTGTGGCATTGTGTATCTGACTGGCGCCCTTGTCAGTGGGTCTGACGACACTGCCAGGTTAAATAACCTTCAGGCCTGGATTGCTGCTATCATTTTTGCCAACTTCACAATGCCTAAGCTGCCGTCTTTGTTCCTGCATAGATCAGGCCGTCACAGGTTGACGGAGGTAGGTGCAGACACTTTCTCACTGCTGTTTTAACCATCCCATCTAGGATAGTTAGTTTGACTGTCCTGATGTCCCCGTGGTTTACCCTATATATCACTCGGGGGACTGCGTATGCGTTTAGTACGCTTACTCTTTGGCTGGGTTGTAGTGGCGCTTGATTGATTCTGCTGACCCACTTGAGGATTTGTACTCTCAAATCCCCAGCCAGGGGTTCACTTTCATGCCCAGATATTTTTCTGATTTATCTGGGTCAATCCGGTGTAGCTTTTCTCCTTCGATTGTCCATGCCTGACAGTTATTGACAGTGAATGCTCCACCCCCACGTCTCACTATGACCCCATGGCACTTTTTTGGCTGCACGCACAGGTCAGAAGGTGGACAGAAATGTTCCAATATTTGGATGTTATGTTGCATGCCCTCCCCAAAGAGCTGCTCATAAGCACTAAGTCATCAGCGAATGCTAGAGTAGTCACCTTACTCCCCCAAACCTGTATCCCTCTCCCATTCGCACATTGCTTGTGAATCATAGGGTCCACCGCAATGTTGAAGAGGAGGGGCGACATTGGGTCTCCCTGTTTCACTCCCACTTTCATTTCGATTGGCGGTGAGGTTCCTTCCTTCACCTTTATTCTCGTACACATCTCCTCGTAGGAGTCCTTGATTAGTCTGATTATATGGCTATCCAGTCCCCTCTCCTTCAGGACACGGATTAAGTGTTCATGTGCCACTGAGTCAAATGCCTTGGCAATGTCTATGAATACCACTGCTAGAGCCCTTCTCTCTGTCTTGCTCTGATGTAAACGCCTTTGCCTGCGGTTGATCGGACACGCCTTTGTCCGATAGTTGTATTTGTGGCCAAAGAATACATTCGAAGAAAAACTCCCACTTTAAAAAAAAAACACTTTAAAAAATCTCAGCTGGCCAATCAGCTGTTTACTTGTCATGGATATTTTTAATGACCTGTATACGTCCACACCATTCTGTTGTTGGGGTACGCCCACACAATTCAATCATAGAAAAGCTGATTTTTAACATACTTAACTTTTGGGAAGGAAAACTATTTAACTCATATTGTAATTATAAGTCATATTTCATGGAAATCTGGAAACACTGGACAGTTACCTTAAGGTGTTGATGTGGAGAGAGGAAACTGATCGCAGATCTGTATCTGCGGCCAACTTCCACCTAGTGCTCGCTCATCAGAGGGCCTTCTTACTGTACAGGAAGCACTCTTCTGGAAAGGGGAATTTATAGACAGAGTGGGAGATTTTAGCTGAGTGAAGCAGACTGTCTGTGTTCTAAAACGGTCCGTTTGTATGTGTCCGGTCCAGCCCAGATAAATGGGTTTACAGTACAGTGTGTAGGAGGCTGGGAGTTTCCCCGTCTCCTCAGCATGTGTTGGAACAAGCTGCAGCTAATGGAGTGCAGTGTTTACCGTTGTTCATTTGATGTTTGGTTAGACATTTCTTCTGGGGGCAATTGGAAATAAGTTACATTTAAACACAGTACATTTGCATGTGTGTGTGTGTGTACATGTGTTTATAGTTAATCTGCGTGTGTATATGTGTATCAGTTTCTGTTTTCTTTCGTCTCAAACCGAAACACCCTCTGGCCATTTCTCCTAGTCTTGCTCAAACTGAGAAAAAACATTTGCGGGCCCCAAAAACCTGATATTATCAAACTATCTCACCGCCGAAACACGCCTTCTGTTCTCTAAGCGGCCACAACAGCTGCCGACACCCTCCAGACGTAACCACGGCAACGGGCGTAGACGGTTTGGAGGCCCGCGTGGCCCCGGGCATATTGATGTCCGTCTGCCTTCCTGGTAAAAAAATCTAAATGATACTTATTGAGCCATCAGTAGCCTTCTAGTAGAGATGTAGTGACTGAGAGAAGCTCCGGCTCTTAGTCTAATCACCTGTCCTCTTCTTTTACTTCCAACCAAAACATCATTATCGTCTTCAACCATTTTTCTTTTTTTAACACTCTGAAAACACTCACCAGCTGGGACTTTCGGGGCTTTTGTTAGATTTACTGGCAACACCTGGATCTGCGAGTTGGATCTGAATGGATTGGCCACCTTCCAATTCTGATCTATTTTCACTAATTGGTATTTTGACCAATCAGATCAGATCCTTTGCTCATAATTGTGCAAAAGTTTAGAATTGGGCTGTCTGTGTAAATGCAGCCATCCTCACCCTATAATATATTGTTGATCTGTAACATGAGCTTTTGTATACAGAGAGTAAATCCTTACTAAAACGGATATATATATATATATATATATCACAGGCCTCAAATCAAATCACATTTTATTGGTCACATACACATGGTTAGCAGATGTTCATGTGAGTGTAATGAAAGGCGTGTGCTTCTAGTTCTGACAGTGCAGTAATATCTAAAAGAAATCCAACAATTCCACAACAACGACCTAATACACACAAATGTAAAGGGATGGAATAAGAATATGTACATATATGAATATATATATAAATATATGAATGAGCAGTATATACAAATACATATGAGATGAGTAATGTAAGATATGTAAACCTTATTAAAGTGGCATTATTTAAAGTAACTAGTGATCCATTGATTGGCCATTGATTTGAGTCTGTACGTAGGCAGCAGCCTCTGTGTTAGTGATGGCTGTTTAACAGTCAGATGGCCTTGAGATAAAATCTGTTTTTCAGTCTCTCGGTCCCAGCTTCGATGCACCTGCACTGACCTGATGGTAGCGGGGTGAACAGGTAGTCCTTCGGGTGGTTGTTGTCCTTGATGATCTTTTTGGCCTTCCTGTGACGTCTGGTGCTGTAGGTGTCCTGGAGGGCAGGTAGTTTGCCCCCGGTGATGCATTGCGCAGACCTCACTACCCTCAGGCGAGCCTTACGTTTGAGGGCGGTACAGTTGCTGTACCAGGCAGTGAAAAAGCCCGACAGGGTGCTCTCAATTGTGCATTTGTAAAAGTTTGTGAGGGTTTTAGGTAACAAGCCAAATTTCTTCAGCCTCCTGAGGTTGAAGAGGAGCTCCTTCACCACACTGTCTGTGTGGGTGGACCATTTCTGTTTGTCGGTGATGTGTACGCAGAAGAACTTAAAACTTTCCATTACTGTCCCGTCGATGTGGATGGGGGGGATGCTCCCTCTTAAGTTCACAATCTTCTCCTTTGTTTTGTTGACGTTGAGTGAGAGGTTGTTTTCCTGACACCACACTCCGAGGGCCCTCACCTCCTCCCTGTAGGCTGTCTCATCGTTGTTGGTAATCAAACAGCTGCAAACGTTTGCGAACTTGATGATTTGAGTTGAAGGCGTGCATGGCCATGCAGTCATGGGTGAATAGGGAGTACAGGAGAGGGCTGAGCAGGCACCCATGTGGGGCCCCAGTGTTGAGGATCAGCGAAGTGGAGATTTTGTTTCCTACCTTCACCACCTGGGGACGGCCCTTCAGAAAGTCCAGGACCCAGTTGCACAGGGCAGGGTTGAGACCAAGGGCCGGTGTTGAATGCTGAGCTGTAGTCAATGAACAGCATTCTTACATAGATATTCCTCTTGTCCAGATGGGATAGGGCAGTGTGCAGTAGTGTTCATGGTGTTAGTAACTTCGGGGCCTAGTTATTGACTCAAATCCTAACTGGAGTTTCACAGGCATACACTGGCAAATCTCCAATTGCTACAGATCTCAAGTTATGGGCAGACTCCTAACTGAATGCCTGAGTTCTTCCTACCCTCGTTTTAATGCCATGCTATTGATAACTTTAGAAAGTGAAATGACCACTTCAGATAGGAGGGGATACCAATCCAGCCTCACATAGCAGAATATCCACCCTAGAATATCCACCCTAGATTATCCTTACTACCATAAACCTACTGGCCCCAGTTATGATGCTTCAGAGTGGTTTTAATACCTCCTGTTAACCCACCAACCACTTCAGCTGGAAGTGGATCTATGAATCCGGCCTCACACAGCAGAATATCCACCCTATCCATCGTCTCCTATAGCGTATAGACTCACTCCAGTGGTGGGCTGCATGGGCCAGATTGACTGAGCGCCCCAGAAGCCTGAACCATTGATTTCTTGTGAAGCCTGCACTGATTTAGCTAGCGGCCTTTCTGGCGTTATGTGTCGTTTCACTTCAACCTGGGACTGAGCCTGGGACTGAGCCTGGGACTGAGCCTGGAACTGAGCCTGGGACTGCAGGTGTTACTGCCACTGGGTGGAGGAGAGGGGCCTTGTGCTGTCTTCACAAATACCTTACATCTGACCCAGCATTTTATTTATTGTGCTGAGTGAGGGAATGTCGGACGTTTCCCCTCCACCACGTGAGACCAGGGAAAGAGGCAATGACACTGTATGTGGAACAATATGTCACATTGTTACGGCTCCCCATCATCTCTCTCTCTCTGTTTCTCTGTCTCTCTCACACATCTAGCACAGATAGAATAATGTGAGGAGCTCCCTCATCATCTCTCTCTCTGTTTCTCTGTCTCTCTCACACATCGAGCACAGATTTATGTGAGGACCACACTCGTATTACCCATTTTATCTCTCTCTCTTTCGCTCTCTTTCTCCCTCCCCCATGTCGCTCTCTCTCTTTTGAAATGTCACATCACCTCAAAAGCGCCTGACGTTTCAGTCCCTCTCCAAGAAAAGTGATCCTCTCCTTTCCTCCTCTCCTTTCCTCCTTTCCTTTCCTATCCTCTCCTTTCCTCATTTCCTCTCATTTCCTCTCCTTTCCTCTCTTTTCCTCCTTTCCTCTCCTTTCCTCTCCTTTCCTCTTTTCCTCTCCTTTCCTCTTTTCCTCTCCTTTCCTCATTTCCTCTCTTTTCCTACTGTCCTCATTTTCTCCCTCTCTTTTATCTTGTCTTTAAGGGAAGTGTTTTCATCAATACTTTTAGACTACCTGACAGGCATTTCAGGCAGACGAACAATGGTGTTTCTTCTCCTAGCAGGAGGCAGTATGAGTCAACATATGGTCGCTCAGAGGGGTGGCATGCAGTAGTACAACAGATTCCATCAAGCTTGGATGAAATGGGAGATAAAACCACATATAGATTATTTCTCGATTTATTTTTCTTTTACCCAATTCAAAAAGACTTGTATTTCCAGCTCATCAAATATGAAGCATATGTTTCTCCTGACCACATGACTGACTGGATGTAATGGATGTGCAGACTTTTGTTCAGGCCCTGCCCTAAAACACTAATTATGGTTCAGGCTGTTTGTGATTGGACTATTTGGATAAGGTTGGTTAATGCTGGGCAGGAACAAAAGCCTGCACACCGAGTAACTGCAAACCCCTGGTCTAATGTGGTCCAGTTTACCGGACACTGATTAAACCTATTCCTGAACTAAAAAGGAATAGAGAATCTCTAGGTTCAGAGAACCTGCCCTAAAAGCCTAGCTGGTCTATGTTGAACGAGGTGTAGGGATGAAATATTCTGCTAACTTTCCCAAAATTCTAAAGTTTTCCAGAAATATTCCACAGAGATTTCTGGAAAAACTGGGAATTTTGGGAAAGTTACTGCAATTTTCCAACCCTAAAGGTGTCTAAGTCTGGCTGCTCACATATCAGCTTGTTATTCTAACTCTCACCCTACTAGTTCCACTTCAATACATCTGTTTGTTTTCACCCCGGGACATGTTAGCCTCTCACAGCGGTCTGTGGTAGGCCACTTTTACTGGCACTCCGCTTTGAGCCACTCACACTCTCAGCAGGGAGCCCCAGTGCACCATGGGAAGTTAAAGAGCTGCTTGTGCCTTGTTCTGATTGTGTTGCTAGCCGTGTAAGAACTGCTGTTCTCAGAGCGTAGCCTGGAGTTTCAGTTGCTGGTTTGTACTGGATTTGATTGGTACGGTGTCCATATTAGGATGAGAAGTATGGGGTCCATATTAGGACAGCCAGATGAGGATGTTTTATGTAAATGTGACGAGAGACTGACTGGAAGCTTTTGTGTAATAAAATAGTATTTAACTACTGCTTTGAGGGTGTGTATACACTATTTATACACAAATATGTAGACAACCCTTTCAAAGTAGCAGATTTGGCTATTTCAGCAAAGTCCGATGCTGAAAGGTGTATAAAGTTCAGCCCACAGCCATGCAATCTCCATAGACAAACATTGGCAGTAGAATGGCCTTACTGAAGAGCTCAGTGATTACTACTTTGAGGGTGTATATGTGTTGTCTCTCTCTCTCTTTGTTCTTCTCTCTTTCTCTTTCCGCAAACACGGCAAAAAGTTCTGACACACATCCGTCGGGTACGTCACGTCAGCGACCCGGGCAGAAACGAAGGACGGACCCCAGTCTTTTCACTATTGATTCAATTATCACCGATGGGATGCATGGAGCCATGAAATTACATTTTCATGAAATTAAAATCCCAAAATTCCCAGGGTCTCACTGCCATTTGCAATTTCCCGGGCTGCATTTCACAGCCGCAGACGGGCAGGACGCAAATGTCTTTTTTTACTTTGTCATTTTTCGACCCAACCTAAGGATTTGTCAGGGAATCTACTGTAGTTAGTAGTATGTTATACTGGATGGATCATGGTTGGAAACAGGATCACGGTGCATTAGTTTGTAAATGTGAAGATGGAGAAGCCTTGAAACACCTTCAGGTGACCTCCCTGCTGCTCTTGCCTTGCGGGCTCACACATACAGAGTCTCACACATACAGAGTCTCACACATACAGAGTCTCACACATACAGAGTCTCACACATACAGAGTCTCACACATACAGAGTCTCACACATACAGAGGCTCACACATACAGAGGCTCACACATACAGAGGCTCACACATACAGAGTCTCACACATACAGAGTCTCACACATACAGAGTCTCACACATACAGAGTCTCACACATACAGAGTCTCACACATACAGAGTCTCACACATACAGAGTCTCACACATACAGAGTCTCACACATACAGAGTCTCACACATTCAATCAATCCCTATACCAGTCTGCTGTTCCCACATGCTTCAAGAGGGCCACCATTGTTCCTGTTCCCAAGAAAGCTAAGGTAACTGAGCTAAACGACTACCGCCCCGTAGCACTCACTTCCGTCATCATGAAGTGCTTTGAGAGACTAGTCAAGGACCATATCACCTCCACCCTACCTGACACCCTAGACCCACTCCAATTTGCTTACCGCCCAAATAGGTCCACAGACGATGCAATCTCAACCACACTGCACACTGCCCTAACCCACCTGGACAAGAGGAATACCTATGTGAGAATGCTGTTCATCGACTACAGCTCGGCATTCAACACCATAGTACCCTCCAAGCTCGTCATCAAGCTCGAGACCCTGGGTCTCGACCCCGCCCTGTGCAACTGGGTACTGGACTTCCTGACGGGCCGCCCCCAGGTGGTGAGGGTAGGCAACAACATCTCCTCCCCGCTGATCCTCAACACGGGGGCCCCACAAGGGTGCGTTCTGAGCCCTCTCCTGTACTCCCTGTTCACCCACGACTGCGTGGCCAAGCACGCCTCCAACTCAATCATCAAGTTTGCGGACGACACAACAGTGGTAGGCTTGATTACCAACAACGACGAGACGGCCTACAGGGAGGAGGTGAGGGCCCTCGGAGTGTGGTGTCAGGAAAATAACCTCACACTCAACGTCAACAAAACTAAGGAGATGATTGTGGACTTCAGGAAACAGCAGAGGGAACACCCCCCTATCCACATCGATGGAACAGTAGTGGAGAGGGTAGCTAGTTTTAAGTTCCTCGGCATAGACATCACAGACAAACTGAATTGGTCCACTCACACTGACAGCGTCGTGAAGAAGGCGCAGCAGTGCCTATTCAACCTCAGGAGGCTGAAGAAATTCGGCTTGTCACCAAAAGCACTCACAAACTTCTACAGATGCACAATCGAGAGCATCCTGGCGGGCTGTATCACCGCCTGGTACGGCAACTGCTCCGCCCTCAACCGTAAGGCTCTCCAGAGGGTAGTGAGGACTGCACAACGCATCACCAGGGGCAAACTACCTGCCCTCCAGGACACCTACACCACCCGTTGTTACATGAAGGCCATAAAGATCATCAAGGACATCAACCACCCGAACCACTGCCTGTTCACCCCGCTATCATCCAGAAGGCGAGGTCAGTATAGGTGCATCAAAGCTGGGACCGAGAGACTGAAAAACAGCTTCTATCTCAAGGCCATCAGACTGTTAAACAGCCACAACTAACATTGAGTGGCTGCTGCCAACACACTGTCATTGACACTGACCCAACTCCAGCCATTTTAATAATGGGAATTGATGGGAAATGATGTAAATATATCACTAGCCACTTTAAACAATGCTACCTTATATAATGTTACTTACCCTACATTATTCATCTCATATGCATATGTATATACTGTACTCTACATCATCGACTGCATCCTTATGTAACACATGTATCACTAGCCACTTTAACTATGCCACTTTGTTTACTTTGTCTACATACTCATCTCATATGTATATACTGTACTCGATACCATCTACTGTATGCTGCTCTGTACCATCACTCATTCATATATCCTTATGTACATGTTCCTTATCCTCTTACACTGTGTATAAGACAGTAGTTTTGGAATTGTTAGTTAGATTACTTGTTGGTTATCACTGCATTGTCGGAACTAGAAGCACAAGCATTTCGCTACACTCGCATTTAACATCTGCTAACCATGTGTATGTGACAAATACAATTTGATTTGATTTGATTTGACATACAGAGTCTCACACATACAGAGTCTCACACATACAGAGTCTCACACATACAGAGTCTCACACCTGCCTACACACTATTTTACACCTGACTGGCATTCGGCATTTAAGTGCTCTGAGTTTTACGAAATGCAACATTTACTTTTCAGTGATCAGAACCCCCACCCTCCATGTACCCATATACTCCATTACCCATAGTTCCGAGTCATCCCCCTTACCTGTCTCTCTGTGACAAGTGTTGTGAGTTGTATAACTTTTACAACCCAGTTGAAGGCTCTCACCTGCTCTTTTCCTCTGGGAGATTCATGGAGCGAGTTTAGCCCGGGATATAACTTCTCTTGGAGATGGGGACTTCAAAAAAGTAGTCACAAAAGTCACAGAGGCTTGAAAATGTCATTTTCCAACCATTTCTCATGGTTCAAGTCGGCTCACTCTTCCTGCCAGACGACACCTTTGTATCGCTCGGCGCTCTCTGACACTTCAAATGATTTATGTCGCCCCGCCCGGCGACACAGAAGGGTGATGGGGGGGTTTTTTTGACCGAAAAGGTCATGGGTTCAGATCTCAAATGGTAACATGGCGATGCGGCATCAGGGCCATTAAAGGACAAAGGTCAAGGTGAATGTCAAGCTATATATACGCCTGGAAAACATCTAACTTATATTGTGACTGAAACCTCCATGGAGAAAGTTCTGAGTTTTTCTGACTATGGTATCTGTCTGTCACACCCTCCCTCACTACCTTACAATGTGTATGCACCAGAACTATTATTACATTACCTCCCCCTCCGTTCCCCCCGGAGCTTTTAGAAGTTGTCAAATGAAGACGATAACTGTGTTGATGCATTCCCTCGTTGCCTATCTCTGTCATGTTATAAACAACATGTCCGCCGCATAAAACAAGCCTTGGCGGACGGCGTTGAAGGTCAAGGCGGATCTCCTCGCCGGCGAGAAGGAACGCAGGAAGGCGGCTCCTGCATGATAATGAACTGGACCGATAAGACCTACAGTCTCTGACTCGGGTGTCTTTTCATATAAAGAATCACCACCAAGGCCCTGGCTTTCTGGATGGATGGAAACTTTTTACGTTTTCTTTTTTTTTGGTCTCCGAATCACCAGGCGGAACAGCAGCCGGAGCAGCAACAGAAAATCAATGACCTGATTGAATTCCTCTTTTAAAACGGCCGAAAGGACCAGAGCTATTCATAGATATTGTATGATATCCTGACTGTGTAAGAGAAAGAGGCTGTGAGGGGTTTTTTGCAGAGAAGTTGGAAGGAGGGATCGTTAAGTCAATATATTCATTTCTGTCAGGTGGTTAATTATCCGAGGCCTGTTTCACCAGCTAACCTGATGGACCAGTGGACCAGATGACCGCTCAGTCCACAGGGAGACTTCCTATCCAGGCTTCCGTGTGTGTGTGTGTGTGTGTGTGTGTGTGTGTGTGTGTGTGTGTGTGTGTGTGTGTGTGTGTGTGTGTGTGTGTGTGTGTGTGTGTGTGTGTGTGTGTGTGTGTGTGTGTGTGTGTGTGTGTGTGTGTGTGTGTGTGTGTGTGTGTGTGTGTGTGTGTGTGTGTGTGTGTGTGTGTGTGTGTGTGCCTGTGTTTGACAGAGAGAGAGAGGAATAGTGAGAAAAGATGTGTACTAATGTGCCTGTGTATCACTTCGTGTCCCCCCTCCCTTTCACACCACAGTCCAATCAAATCCTCTCAGCTAGATCTGTGTTATAGTTTTTAAAGAAATGCTGCTTTAAAAGAAGTTTCAGTCCAGTTATTTTTTCAGATCGGCGACTTACATTCTAATTGTACACTGTGTTTTCATTATTGATCCTTCAAGTCACCCATGCTTTGAATCTAAAGTGATTCGTTGTCTAATTGAATCCCTGGATGTCTGGTTCTCTGCAGGCTGGAGTCTCCCACCAGGACCCTGAGTCTGGAGGCTCCCAGAGGGGTGGAGGTCAACGCCGGGGTGGGCGACTTCAAGGCCTCCTGCCGGAAAGACCTGTTGCTCCAGTCGTCAGAAGGAGAGGTGAGAGGGGGGAGACGGGGGTCAGGTTGAAGTGTGTTGGGGTGGATGTGTTGTTGGGGTGTGTGTGTGTTTTAGGAGGGCTACAATACTGATGCTAGTAGCAGGAGTTCATTAAGTGTCTTATTAACCTAACGAGCTCCATCAATCAGCGCAACCTTGTCCAGCTTTGTTCTCCTCTCCATTTATTTGGGGGAGAGATGTGACCTCATTAACGCTGCAGTCATGATGAGGTGCCTGTTATCTGTCTGTCTCTCTGTCTCTGTCTGTCTGCTCTTCGGTCTGTGGCCCAGCGCGCTGTCGAGACTTCCCTGGAGCGAACCTTGTCATTAGCTCTGTAATTAACTCGGAAATACAAGCTGTGTTCTCCAAGACTGTGATAGTTTGATAGCATGGAACAGTAGGAGGAAAAATAACTATGTCAGTTCTGACTTATTTGTCGCCTTCTTCTTTTTAAAGCGTATTTTTCAGGGGGGGGGGGTTGGGAAGAGCCTTTCGTCTCATAGTAAATCTTAGTGGCATTTAGAAGGTAACTTACTCCTAAAGCACCACTTCAATCTCTATTAGACTTCCTTGTTGCTATGACCCATAGTGCATCCTGGGCAGGTGAGAGGTCACAGGTTAGAGGCCAGTGTGATACGTAGATGCCCCCCCCCCCTCCATAGAGTTAGATAGGGTCTCGTATCCTGTCTTTTCAATGTCCACGTCTACTTCAGGAAGTGCACCCTCTATCCAACTCCATGATGTCCCCTCTCCCTTCGTGTTGTTTGCATGCTAAGCACAATGGCCGCTGCTGAAGTGGAACTGGTTTGTGTGACTGGTCCTAAACAACTCAGGCGTTGTCAGACTTTCAGAGTCCGTCTCCCTGCTGTTACAGGATCACCTTTAAATGAACCCTAGCTGGTTCCCAAGATGTGTCCCACTCTCCTTTCAGCTCCAGGCCCCCAGCCTGGCTTTAGTAACTACACCCGCTATTTAATTAACTTCCAACATCCCCGGTAATAGATCATTGTATATCGTCACTTAAATATAAAAAGGCATTTTTTCTAATTTCTCCTCTTCCCTTCTTCTTTTTCATCTCTTGCCTGTATAGGAGATGTCGAAAGAAATGCACACCTGTTTAGGCTAGTGGAGTAGAACATTTGAAAAAGAAAAGGAGAGCCTCACACTCTAGGAGCTCAGATGTAATCATTTAATAACTCAATATGTTTAGACAAGCGGTCTTCATCAGGGTCTGTCTGTCTTCATCAGGGTCTGTCTGTCTTCATCAGGGTCTGTCTGTCTTCATCGGGGTCTGTCTGTCTTCATCGGGGTCTGTCTGTCTTCATCAGGGTCTGTCTGTCTTCATCGGGGTCTGTCTGTCTTCATCAGGGTCTGTCTGTCTTCATCAGGGTCTGTCTGTCTTCATCAGGGTCTGTCTGTCTTCATCAGGGTCTACCTTTAGAGGTAGATCTGTCTGTCTTCATCAGGGTCTGTCTGTCTTCATCAGGGTGTGTCTGTCTTCATCAGGGTCTACCATTAGAGGTAGATCTGTCTGTCTTCATCAGGGCCTACCATTAGAGGTAGATCTGTCTGTCTTCATCAGGGTCTGTCTGTCTTCATCAGGGTCTACCATTAGAGGTAGATCTGTCTGTCTTCATCAGGGTCTGTCTGTCTTCATCAGGGTCTACCATTAGAGGTAGATCTGTCTGTCTTCATCAGGGTCTACCATTAGAGGTAGATCTGTCTGTCTTCATCAGGGTCTACCTTTAGAGGTAGATCTGTCTGTCTTCATCAGGGTCTGTCTGTCTTCATCAGGGTGTGTCTGTCTTCATCAGGGTCTACCATTAGAGGTAGATCTGTCTGTCTTCATCAGGGCCTACCATTAGAGGTAGATCTGTCTGTCTTCATCAGGGTCTGTCTGTCTTCATCAGGGTCTGTCTGTCTTCATCAGGGTCTACCATTAGAGGTAGATCTGTCTGTCTTCATCAGGGTCTGTCTGTCTTCATCAGGGTCTGTCTGTCTTCATCAGGGTCTGTCTGTCTTCATCAGGGTCTACCATTAGAGGTAGATCTGTCTGTCTTCATCAGGGTCTGTCTTCATCAGGGTCTGTCTGTCTTCATCAGGGTCTGTCTGTCTTCATCAGGGTTTGTCTGTCTTCATCAGGGTCTACCTTTAGAGGTAGATCTGTCTGTCTTCATCAGGGTCTGTCTGTCTTCATCAGGGTTTGTCTGTCTTCATCAGGGTCTACCTTTAGAGGTAGATCTGTCTGTCTTCATCAGGGTCTGTCTGTCTTCATCAAGGTCTGTCTGTCTTCATCAGGGTCTGTCTGTCTTCATCAGGGTCTACCATTAGAGGTAGATCTGTCTGTCTTCATCAGGGTCTGTCTGTCTTCATCAGGGTCTACCATTATAGGTAGATCTGTCTGTCTTCATCAGGGTCTACCTTTAGAGGTAGATCTGTCTGTCTTCATCAGGGTCTGTCTGTCTTCATCAGGGTGTGTCTGTCTTCATCAGGGTCTACCATTAGAGGTAGATCTGTCTGTCTTCATTAGGGCCTACCATTAGAAGTAGATCTGTCTGTCTTCATCAGGGTCTGTCTGTCTTCATCAGGGTCTACCATTAGAGGTAGATCTGTCTGTCTTCATCAGGGTCTGTCTTCATCAGGGTCTGTCTGTCTTCATCAGGGTTTGTCTGTCTTCATCAGGGTTTGTCTGTCTTCATCAGGGTCTACCTTTAGAGGTAGATCTGTCTGTCTTCATCAGGGTCTGTCTGTCTTCATCAGGGTTTGTCTGTCTTCATCAGGGTCTACCTTTAGAGGTAGATCTGTCTGTCTTCATCAGGGTCTGTCTGTCTTCATCAAGGTCTGTCTGTCTTCATCAGGGTCTGTCTGTCTTCATCAGGGTCTACCATTAGAGGTAGATCTGTCTGTCTTCATCAGGGTCTGTCTGTCTTCATCAGGGTCTGTCTGTCTTCATCAAGGTCTGTCTGTCTTCATCAGGGTCTGTTTGTCTTCATCAGGGTCTACCATTAGAGGTAGATCTGTCTGTCTTCATCAGGGTCTGTCTGTCTTCATCAGGGTCTACCATTAGAGGTAGATCTGTCTGTCTTCATCAGGGTCTGTCTGTCTTCATCAGGGTCTACCATTAGAGGTAGATATGTCTGTCTTCATCAGGGTCTACCATTAGAGGTAGATCTGTCTGTCTTCATCAGGGTCTGTCTGTCTTCATCAGGGTCTGTCTGTCTTCATCAAGGTCTGTCTGTCTTCATCAGGGTCTGTTTGTCTTCATCAGGGTCTACCATTAGAGGTAGATCTGTCTGTCTTCATCAGGGTCTACCTTTAGAGGTAGATCTGTCTGTCTTCATCAGGGTCTGTCTGTCTTCATCAGGGTGTGTCTGTCTTCATCAGGGTCTACCATTAGAGGTAGATCTGTCTGTCTTCATTATGGCCTACCATTAGAAGTAGATCTGTCTGTCTTCATCAGGGTCTGTCTGTCTTCATCAGGGTCTACCATTAGAGGTAGATCTGGTCTGTCTTCATCAGGGTCTGTCTTCATCAGGGTCTGTCTGTCTTCATCAGGGTTTGTCTGTCTTCATCAGGGTCTACCTTTAGAGGTAGATCTGTCTGTCTTCATCAGGGTCTGTCTGTCTTCATCAAGGTCTGTCTGTCTTCATCAGGGTCTGTCTGTCTTCATCAGGGTCTACCATTAGAGGTAGATCTGTCTGTCTTCATCAGGGTCTGTCTGTCTTCATCAGGGTCTGTCTGTCTTCATCAAGGTCTGTCTGTCTTCATCAGGGTCTGTTTGTCTTCATCAGGGTCTACCATTAGAGGTAGATCTGTCTGTCTTCATCAGGGTCTGTCTGTCTTCATCAGGGTCTACCATTAGAGGTAGATCTGTCTGTCTTCATCAGGGTCTGTCTGTCTTCATCAGGGTCTACCATTAGAGGTAGATATGTCTGTCTTCATCAGGGTCTACCATTAGAGGTAGATCTGTCTGTCTTCATCAGGGTCTGTCTGTCTTCATCAGGGTCTGTCTGTCTTCATCAAGGTCTGTCTGTCTTCATCAGGGTCTGTTTGTCTTCATCAGGGTCTACCATTAGAGGTAGATCTGTCTGTCTTCATCAGGGTCTACCTTTAGAGGTAGATCTGTCTGTCTTCATCAGGGTCTGTCTGTCTTCATCAGGGTGTGTCTGTCTTCATCAGGGTCTACCATTAGAGGTAGATCTGTCTGTCTTCATTATGGCCTACCATTAGAAGTAGATCTGTCTGTCTTCATCAGGGTCTGTCTGTCTTCATCAGGGTCTACCATTAGAGGTAGATCTGTCTGTCTTCATCAGGGTCTGTCTTCATCAGGATCTGTCTGTCTTCATCAGGGTTTGTCTGTCTTCATCAGGGTTTGTCTGTCTTCATCAGGGTCTACCTTTAGAGGTAGATCTGTCTGTCTTCATCAGGGTCTGTCTGTCTTCATCAGGGTTTGTCTGTCTTCATCAGGGTCTACCTTTAGAGGTAGATCTGTCTGTCTTCATCAGGGTCTGTCTGTCTTCATCAAGGTCTGTCTGTCTTCATCAGGGTCTGTCTGTCTTCATCAGGGTCTACCATTAGAGGTAGATATGTCTGTCTTCATCAGGGTCTGTCTGTCTTCATCAGGGTCTACCATTAGAGGTAGATCTGTCTGTCTTCATCAGGGTCTGTCTGTCTTCATCAGGGTCTACCATTAGAGGTAGATATGTCTGTCTTCATCAGGGTCTACCATTAGAGGTAGATCTGTCTGTCTTCATCAGGGTCTACCATTAGAGGTAGGACAATGTCCTGAAGAGGAGAAGAGACGATCATAGAGAGTGTAAGACGAGCACTAGACACTTGACACAAACCGTTGTCGGCAAACCGTGGGCTTTGACGCACAACGAGGGGTGTTATGAAACAGATGGACCTCTCTGTAGCCTTAGTGTGACGGAGTTCTGTCAGTCTTTGTGCGCCGTGACACCCAGTGACACGTCCTGACCTTCCTGTCTTCGTCCCGCATCGACTTCCTCCCTCATCAGTCCAGCCTTGGCGGCCACACAAGTTACAACTTATGTGCCTCTATGAGGAAGTTGGGGAACACAGCCAATTAGATTTATTGCTCCTACTTTCCTCTCTCTTTCTTTTTCATTCTCAATTATTCCTCGTGTGACCGAGGACGTTGACAGAAGAAGAGGGAGAAGAGGAGAAAATAGATGTCTCTGTCAATTTGGAAGGGAACGCAAACCACATCGGACACCGGGGCTTAACGCGAAATCGATGTTGTCAGCAGCTGGCACTTAGAGGAGCTACATTCAAGTTGAAAAACTTTGGAGAGCCTGGAATTAAATCCAAATGGGTTCGGGTTCCCGATTCGGGAACATCTTATCGCCTTCTCCGGGATTTCCATTAAAATCAGAGGGAATGAGACTTGACAGAGTCCTCTCGCTCTCCTCTAGTCCCGAGGCCTACTCACTCGCTCTGCTTGTCTCGCTCTCTTTATCTCTCTCTCTATCTCTCTTTCTCTCATCCCAAGGCCTACTCACTCTATCTTTCTCTCGCTCTCTCTCTCTCTCTCTCTCTCTCTCTCTCTCTCTCTCTCTCTCTCTCTCTCTCTCTCTCTCTCTCTCTCTCTCTCTCTGTCTCTCTCTCTCTCTCTCTCTCTCTCTCTCTCTCTCTCTCTCTCTCTCTCTCTCTCTCTCTCTCTCTCTCTCTCTCTCTCTCTCTCTTTCTCTCATCCCAAGGCCTACTCACTCTATCTTTCTCTCTCTCTCTCTCACTCTCTTTCTCTCATCCCAAGGCCTACTCACTCTATCTTTCTCTCGCTCTCTCTCTCTCTCTCTCTCTCTCTCTCTCTCTCTCTCTCTCTCTCTCTCTCTCTCATCCCTAGGTCTCCTTACTCTCCCTTTCTCAACTCTCTCTCTCAGCTCTCCATGTCTCTCTCTCTCAATTTCAATAGAATTCTCTCTCTCATTCAGCTCCCCATGTCTCACATGTAAATGGAAAAGAGCAGGCAGGTACTGAAATGACATCTTGAAGCCTCCTATTGGCCCAAAGCCTTTGACTGTCTCTTTTTTTATTGTCCATTAGTGCCATTCAACTTTAAGAGCGGAATATCGTAAAGTTCAATTGCCCTCATTCAACCTATTTAGAGAATGGCTAAGTAGTAATAGAAAGAATGCAGTGTAGGTTAAGTGGGAGTTATTCTGAGCTTCTTAGCCTTTTAGCCACTGCTAAAGCTGCTCTGAAGTGGACGCTTAGAACTGCTTCCTGTCTCAACTATGTTTGTTGTTGTGGTGGTGGTAACTCACTTCCTCCCGCCGTTCCTTCTCTTTCTCCTCTTCCTCCTCTTCTCCCTCTTTCTCCTCCACCTACTCATCATCAGTCACAACTCTGAAACCTGAGTAGAAACCTACTTCTCATATCTAGTATGCAACATTTGACTGAAATCTGTCATGATCAACCCATATTTTCTCTGACTTTACAGTAAGACATTGAAGGCAGCCGTAATGGCACTTTCAACCAGGGCCCAACTAAATACACCTGTACACATGTAACCACAGAGCTAAGGTGACAAACTAGCACGGGTAAGCCATATATGGTCTTACAGTATGTCTAATTTGTTTGAATAAAGATCCAGGCTGCCTCCCAAAGGTTTGCTTTTACAGGCATTTCGCTACACCCGCAATAACATCTGCTAAACACATGTATGTGACCAATAACATTTGATTTGATTTGATGTCACCCTATTCCCTATTTGGTGCACTACTTTTGACCAGGTGCCATACAGTAGCTCTGGTCAAAAGTAGTGCACTATAAAGGGAATAGGGCGCCATTTGAGACGTACCCAGATAATGTTTTCTCTAGCGTTTAGGAACAGAACTACAGTCTGACTGTAGTTGAGATAGATAGTTGAGAAATAATGGGAAAATCTGTCAAAATGGCAACCAACATAACTAGAGTACCCTACAGTCCCTTCAGAAAGTATTCTTACCCATTGACTTGTTCCACATTTGTGACTGGCCGGCGCGATTCGGTCTTATGTAGCAACATTTTTTACATTGGATAAAAGTAGAGACTCAGAACTAGACAATGGTATGAAATTTGATAAACTTGTAACCTCACTTTTGACAAAATGACCCTTGAATGTTTTGGTGAGTACTGCAGAGCTCTTCGTTGTCTCCACTCAACACACCCTCTTAAGCTTTAGCTCCACCCATCTCTTTAAGGATTCACGTGAGGCTATGTACTAAACAACCAAACATTTCAAGAATAAAGGCTGGTTTATACCACCGGTCTGTTTGTAATTGTAATCTGGAGTGCCAGAGCGTGCTCTGGGCATTCATAAACTCAGAGCATTGTCAGATTGTCCGTTTAAAGTCAGAGCGTTTGTCTCTCGGAGCTTTCAGAGTGCACACTGGATGCTCTGGCTGAGGAGTAGGGTAGATCTGAGCGTTCTGATCTAACAACAGCAGTCATGCACCCAAGATAATGTTGGCTAACTTGCTAGCTACTTCCTGACACAAATGAGAGAACGGCTCACTCATTTTACTCACCCTAGCAGAGCTGTTTGGGATGTTTTTATGTTATCAGAGCATTGGTGACTGCAACGGTGCTGCTGGCAACAATTTAATTACGCTTTTTTGCCAACGTTTACTGACACCGGCCGTATTCAACAGGTTTGTAAATTCGGCTGTTATTCTGCGCTCTGGAAAACTCAGACGAGAGTCCTCTGAAATCGGAGTACATAGACATAGTCAGTTGTCGCAGTGACGTCATGAACATTCTATTGAAATAGTTGCCACAGCATTCAAACGAGGCTGCAATGAAAACTAATGGGACTGTAGCGACTGTGTTGGCAACAAAATCCGGGGTGTGAACTAAGTTTCAATTCAGCATTGATTGACGTGATAATGGACTAATAATATTCGAGAAAGGATGAAAAAACTGACCCCTCTTTTCTCCATCTCATTGGCTATCATTCTCCAATTCCACTGATTTCAAAGCTCTGTCCTCCAGAACGTGGAGAGCAACACCTATGCTGTTCTACTACGTGATATCTATCAAAAAGCCGCGTTAGAATGGATTACCAACACATACTGAACAGCTCATATTATAGACAGAAGTGGCAGACCAATATGGCAGACCAATACATACTCATCTCTCGGCATATCCAGCCCACTAATTATCTCAGCCAATCATGGCTAGCGGGAAGGTTTCTGACTTTTTCCGTGGCTAAACCAACTAGGCTCGTAATTGAACAATTGTATTCGTATTCACAGATGGTATACACGTTTGTTATTAAGGCACATATAAGTTCACATGTTCCAGAAGGCATTTCTGCCAAAAAAACGCATTTACTTTCAAATGGCGCTCCTGTGTAGTAGTGATGCCTGTGTTTAGCTCTATTCCATTTTTTTGTATCCTAAAAAACGTCCTAGTTCTTGCAGATGACAAGCATATCCATAACATGATGTAGCCACCACCATGCTTGAACATATGAAGAGTGGTACTCAGTGATGGGGTTGAGTTGGATTGTCTCCAAACATAAAGCTTTGTATTCAGGACAAAAAGTTCAAGTTCATTTCTTTGCCACCTTTTTTGCAGTTTTCCTTTAGTGCCTTGTTGCAAACAGGATGCATGTTCTGGAATATGTTTTATTCTGTACAGGCTTCCTTCATTTCACGTCATTTAGGTTAGTATTGTGGGGTAACTACAATGTTGTTGATCCATCCTCAGTTTTCTCCTATCACAGCCATTAAAATCTGTAACTGTTTTAAAGTCTCCATTGGCCTCATGGTGAAAGTCCCTGAGTGGTTTCCTTCCACTCCGGCAACTGAGTTAGTAAGGACGCCTGTATCTTGGTAGTGACTGAGCGTTCACCCTCTGAATGGCACACGTACACAATCCATGTCTCAATTGTCTCAAGGCTTAAAAATCCTTCTTTAACCTGCCTCCTCCCCTTCATCTACACTGATTGAAGGGGATTTAACAAGTGACATCATCAAGGGATCATAGCTTTCCCCTGGATTCACCTGGTCAGTCCATGTCATGGAGAGAGCAGGTGTTCCTAATGTTTTGTACACTCAGTGTATAGTCGTTTTGCCCCAGTTGTATGTAGGCTGAATGAATCCTAACTTGAGATGAATGTCAAGTGGGAATTTCTGTATTTTCATGAAAAATGTAGTTTAGCCCACACATATCTGATGTTATGATTCACATACTCTTCCACTCTAAATTGATTTGATCTAACTTCTGTGATCTTTCTCTCTCTTGCTCTCTCTTTCTTGCTGTTTCTCGCTCACACACACACACACACACACACACACACACACACACACACACACACACACACACACACACACACACACACACACACACACACACACACACACACACACACACACACACACACACACACACACACACACACACACACCAACCTGTCCCCTTTCCCTCATATAAAACTTTGCCTTCACACTATTTTACTTAACTTTCAGGGCTAAATTAGGCAAAAACAAGTTTTGAGGATAAACAGAGATGGCTCTTGAGACTCTTGAGATGAGGACATCATTGGTGTTGCGGAGAGGGAAAGGAACATTAAACTCACAAGAGGGTTCGTCAGAGCTCTCCCCAACAGGCCCCCAGGTGCTGTGATTGCAGCATGCATCTTATCAGCATAAAATAACCTTAACACAATTTAAAGGAGGAGATTTCTTTCTGGTTCGATTAAATCCCCCCTCTCTTCATTAGCCTACTGCTCTATTGGCTCTGGGGTATTGGAATGAATCATCAATTATATCCCTGCACTTTTTTAATACCATTTATAATTCATGAATTAGCTCTGTTTTAATTTTGCAACGATTCAAAAGGGCGTCTTTGTGTGTTTGTTGACTGAGGGTGTTGTTGCATGTGTTGATGGTGTGTGTGTGTGTGTGTGTGTGTGTGTGTGTGTGTGTGTGTGTGTGTGTGTGTGTGTGTGTGTGTGTGTGTGTGTGTGTGTGTGTGTGTGTGTGTGTGTGTGTGTGTGTGTGTGTGTGTGTGTGTGTGTGTGTGTGTGTGTGTGTGTGTGTGTGTGTGTGATGTTGTGGAATGTGTTGAGTGTGATGTTGTGGAATGTGCGTGTGTGTGTGTGTTGAGTTGAGATGAGTTGATGGTGTGTGTATGATGGTGTGTGATGGTGTGGTATGTGTTGATGGTGTGTGATGTTGTTGTGTGTGATGGTGTGTGGCATGTGTTGATGGTGTGTGTTGATGCTACTAGGGACCAGAATCATTTGAAGAGGAAAAACTCCTGGGCCATGTTATAGCCTGGAGTTATATCATCTCATTCAGCTACAAGTAGGGACCAGAATAATTTGGAGAGGAAAAACTCCTGACCCTAGTTATAGCCTGGGGTTATATCATATAATTCAGCAACAAGTAGGGACCAGAATCATTTGGAGAGGAAAAACTCCTGGCCCTTTAAAAAAAAAACTATTTGCACTCACAGTATCGTTATGTCCCAAATGGTACTCTATTCCCTATATAGTGTACTACTTTTGACTAGGGCCATATGGGGAATAGGGTGCCAATGGTCTTTCCAGTGGCGCTGGTCCACATTTGTATCAGTGTGATTAATGGGACATTGTCTGAGTCAATGGAAACACTAGCTCCTCTCCATCCACTTCTTCCCATTTCCTCCATTGTCATGTGACATTCTTATGTAGGCTCATTCTGGGAGGGTAATGGACTGTGTAATGCACTCAGATGGTCCTAGTCATTTGTACCACCACCGTGATGTGTGTGTGTGTGCCTGTGTGTGTCTGTGTGCCTGCATGCTTGTGCACTCCCAGGCATCACCTCCGCAAAGGCACCACTTGCGTCCTTCAACTCCCCCTTCCTCCCATCCCCCCTGCCGACATGCTGAGACACTAAAAGGGTTTCGGTTCAGGATACCTTCCTCCTCCTCTCTTCTCCCCCCTCCTCTTCCCTCTCTCTCTCTCTTCTCCCCCCTCCTCTTCCCTCTCTCTCTCTTCTCCCCCTCCTCTTCCCTCTCTCTCTCTCTCTTCTCCCCCTCCTCTTCCTCTCTCTCTCTCTCTCCCCCTCCTCTTCCCTCTCTCTCTCCTCTCCCCCTCTCTTCCCTCTCTCTCTCTCTTCTCCCCCTCTCTCTCTCTCTCCCCCTCCTCTTCCCCTCTCTCTCTTCTCCCTCCTCTTCCCCCCTCTCTCTTCCCCCTCCTCTCTCTCTCTCTTCTCCCCCTCCTCTTCCCTCTCTCTCTCTCTCTCCCCCTCCTCTTCCCTCTCTCTCTCTCTTCTCCCCCTCCTCTTCCCTCTCTCTCTCTCTTCTCCCCCTCCTCTTCCCCCTCTCTCTCTCTCTCTCCCCCTCCTCTTCCCCTCTCTCTCTCTTCTCCCCCTCCTCTTCCTCTCTCTCTCTCTTCTCCCCCTCCTCTTCCCTCTCTCTCTCTCTTCTCCCCCTCCTCTTCCCTCTCTCTCTCTCTTCTCCCCCTCCTCTTCCCTCTCTCTCTCTTCTCCCCCCTCCTCTTCCCTCTCTCTCTCTCCTCCCCCTCCTCTTCCCTCTCTCTCTCTCTCTCCCTCCTCTTCCCTCTCTCTCTCTTCTCCCCCTCCTCTTCCCTCTCTCTCTCTCTCTCCCCCTCCCCTCTTCTTCCCCTCCTCTCTCTCTCTCTCTCCCCCTCCTCTCCCCCCCTCTCTCTCTCTCTTCTCCCCCTCCTCTTCCCCTCTCTCTCTCTCTCCCCCTCTCCTCTCCTCTCCCCCCTCTCTCTCTCTCTCTCTCTTCTCCCCCTCCTCTTCCTCTCTCTCTCTCTTCTCCCCCTCCTCTTCCCTCTCCTCTCTCTTCTCCCCCTCCTCTCTTCTCCCCCTCCTCTTCCCTCTCTCTCTCTCTTCTCCCCCTCCTCTTCCCTCTCTCTCTCTCTTCTCCCCCTCCTCTTCCCTCTCTCTCTCTCTTCTCCCCCTCCTCTTCCCTCTCTCTCTCTCTTCTCCCCCTCCTCTTCCCTCTCTCTCTCTTCTCCCCCTCCTCTTCCCTCTCTCTCCTCTTCTCCCCCTCCTCTTCCCTCTCTCTCTCTTCTCCCCTCCCTCTCCTCTCTCTCTTCTCTCTCTTCTCTCTCTTCCCCCTCCTCTTCCCCCCCCCCTCCTCTTCCCTCTCTCTCTCTCTTCTCCCCCCTCCTCTTCCCTCTCTCTCTCTCTTCTCCAGCTGCGTCGGGAGAAATCATCCATGAAAAATGTTTTGACCGCCTATAATTGCCCGTCCCTACTCATTCAGGGTAGGAAGGAGGGGGGGTAGGCTAAGGAAGCTAGCATCTTCCCATAAACATGATGTGGAGGGGCTGCTAGCACTGCGCTAGCTGCTGTGACAAGGACTAATACTTACAGACACTTTCATTTGGGATGTGTGTCAACTCTAATCCTTTTATAAGCTGGCCCAAATGGTTTCTGCTCCTCTCTTCCTCCGTTTCCTTCTTTTTCAGTTTCCTATCTCTCCTTTTTGGGGTTATGGTATGATGACAGTGCAATATTAGGTGTTATTTGAGGTTTGTTGTTCCATTGTGGGTTGTTGTTGCTATGGAGAGGAGGTCCTGGGGAATCTGATTGGTTTAGAAACCCCCCGGTGCCAGTGATCTCTCCTCCCATAGGTAGAAAGGGCAGAGAGAGTAATTTCCCCTATCATGGAACAATATGCTAAAATCAAATCTCCCTGGAGTGTAATATCTAATACACAAACGCTATATATATCAAATAAAATTGTATTGGTCACATACACATGGTTAGCAGATGTTATTACGAGTGTAGGGAAATGCTTATGCTTCTAGATCTGACAGTGCAGCAGCATCTAACACAACCTAATATCTAACAAATTCCACAACAAAACCTAATACACACAATCTAAACCCAGCAAAAAAAGAAAATTCCCTTTTTCAGGAACCTGTCTTTCAAGGATAATATCGTAAAACTCCAAATAACTTCACAGATCTTCATTGTAAAGGGTTTAAACATTTAAACATGCTTGTTCAATGAGCCATAAACAATGAATGAACATGCACCTGTGGAATGGTCGTTAAGACAACAACAACTTACAGACGGTAGGCAATTAAGGTCACAGTTATGAAAACTTAGAGCACTAAAGAGGCCTT
Source organism: Oncorhynchus gorbuscha (assembly GCF_021184085.1). Taxonomy (NCBI): domain Eukaryota; kingdom Metazoa; phylum Chordata; class Actinopteri; order Salmoniformes; family Salmonidae; genus Oncorhynchus; species Oncorhynchus gorbuscha. The sequence goes on from NW_025745841.1 coordinate 253,627, forward strand.
TATACTGACTCTGAAAAACACCAAAAGAAAAATGCCCAGGGTCCCTGCTCATCTGCGTGAACGTGCCTTAGGCATGCTGCAAGGAGGCATGAAGACTGCAGATGTGGCCAGGGCAATAAATGACAATGTCCATACTGTGAGACGCCTAAGACAGCGCTACAGGGAGACAGGATGCACAGGATCGGTACATCCGAACATCACACCTGCGGGACAGGTACAGGATAGCAACAACAACTGCCTGTGATACACCAGGAATGCACAATCCCTCCATCAGTGCTCAGACTGTCCGCAATCGGTTGAGAGAGGCTGGACTGATGGCTTGTAGGCCTTGTAAGGCAGGTCCTCACCAGTCTTCACCAACAACAATGTTGCCTATGGGCACAAACCCAATGTCGCTGGACCAAACAGGACTGGCAAAAAGTGCTCTTTACTGACGAGTCATGGTTTTATCTCACCAGGCGTGATGGTTGGATTCACGTTTATACCGAGGCCTGTACTCTGGAGCGGGATCGATTTGGAGGTGGAGGTTTCGTCATGGTCTGGGGCGGTGTGTCACAGCATCATCTCGTTCTGTGTGTGATTTCCTGCAAGACAGGAATGTCAGTATTCTGCCATGGCCAGCAACGAGCCAGGATCTCTGGGAGGGCTAGGGCCATTCCCCCCAGAAATGTACGGGAACTTGCAGGTGCCTTGGTGGAAGAGTTGGATAACATCTCACAGCAAGAACTGGCAAATCTGGTGGAGTCCATGAGGAGGAGATGCACTACAGTACTTAATGCAGCTGGTGGCCACACCAGATACTGACTGTTACTTTTGATTTTGACCCCCCCTTTGCTCAGGGACACATTATTCCATTCCTGTTAGTCACATGTCTGTGGGACTTGTTCAGTTTGTCTCAATTGTTGAATCTTGTTATGTTCATACAAATATTTACACATGTTAAGTTTGCTGAAAAGTTTGCTGAAAAAAACTCAGTTGACAGTGAGAGGACGTTTCTTTTTTTTGCTGAGTTTAGTAGAGGTATAAAATATAAGGATGAGCAGTGATAAAGCGGCTAAGATGGAATAGATGATAAAGAATAGATTCATATGATACGGTATAAAGTATATACATATGAGATGAGTAATGCGAGAAACGTAAACGTTCTTAAAGTGACTTGTGTTCCATTTATTAAAGTGGCCAATGATATCAAATCTGTAGGTAGGCAGCCGCCTCTCAGTGCTAGTGATGGCTGTTTAACAAACTGATGGCCTTGAGATAGAAGCTGTTTTTCAGTCTCTTGGTCCCAGCTTTGATGCACCTGGTGGTTATCAAGGACACCTTGATGATCTTTTTGGCCTTCCTGTGACATCGGGTGCTGTAGGTGTCCTGGAGGGCAGATAGTTTGCCCCCGGTGATGCGTTGTGCAGACCGCACCACCCTCTGGAGAGCCTTGCTTTTGAGGGCGGTGCAATTGCTGTACCAAGCCATGATAAAGCCTGACAGGATGCTCTCAATTGTGCATCTGTAAAAGTTTGTGAGGGTTTTTGGTGACAAGCCACATTTATTCAGCCTCCTGAGGTTGAAGAGGCGTTGTTGCGCCTTCTTCACCACACTGTCGGTGTGGGTGGACCATTTTAGTTTGTCGGTGATATGTACACTGAGGAACTTAACACTTTCCACCTTCTCCACTGCTGTTCCATCGATGTGGATGGGGGGGGTGCTCCCTTTGCTGTTTCCTGATGTCCACGATCATCTCTTTTGTTTTGCTGACATTGAGTGAGAGGTTATTTTACTGACACCACACTCCCAGGGCCATCACCTCCTCCCTGTAGGCCGTCTCGTCGTTGTTGGTAATCAAGCCTACCACTGTAGTGTCGTCTGCAAACTTTATGATTTGAGATGGAGGTGTGAATGGCCACGCGGTCGTGGGTGAACAGGGGGTACAGGAGGGGGCTGAGAACACAGCCTTGTGGGACCCCTGTGTTGAGGATCAGCGGGGTGGTGATGTTGTTTCCTACCTTCACCACCTGGGGGCGGCCCATCTGGAAGTCCAGGACCCAGCTGCACAGGATGGCGTTGACACCCAGGGTCTCAAACTTAATGTTGAGTTTGGAGGGAACTATGGTGTTGAATGCTGAGCTGTAGTCAATGAACAGCATTCTTATTGTACGTAGGTATTCCTCTTGTTCAGATGGGATAGGGCAGTGTGCAGTGTGATGGCGATTGCATCGTCTGTGGACCTTTTGGGGTGGTAAGCAAATTAGAGTGTGTCTAGAATAACAGGTAGGGTGGAGGTGATATGATCCTTGACTAGGGCTGCGCGATATGGGCAAAATATTATTACAAAATTGGATGGTATGACGGTATTTGACGGTGTTTTTAGTTTTTGAATAATTTAAGTTTTATATTTGCTTTGAGTAGTGAGTGATCCTTGCGTGGCACCACATACATTCAAATTGATTTCATTGAGTATTTTTCCATTCTGATTGTTTATACTGTTCAAATCAACTTTTATCATTTCTGCATTTCTTGCAATCAATTGCAGTGGTGGGAAAAGTACCCAATTGTCATCCTTGGACAAAAGTAAAGATACGTTAATAGAAAATGACTCAAGTAAATGTGAAAGTCACCCAGTAAAATATTACTTGAGTAAAAGTCTAAAAGTATTTGGTTTTAAATATACTTAAGTATCAAAACTAAATGTAATTGCGAAAATAAACTTAAGTATCTAAATTAAAAGTATAAATCATTTCAAATTCCTTATATTAAGGAAACCAGATGGCACCATTTCAAAAAATAATAATTTACGGATAGCCAGGGGCACACTCCAACACTCAGACATAATTTGCGTATAGCCAGGGGCACACTCCAACACTCAGACATAATTTACAGATAGCCAGGGGCACACACCAACACTCAGACATAATTTACAGATAGCCAGGGGCACACTCCAACACTCAGACATAATTTACGGATAGCCAGGGGCACACTCCAACACTCAGACATAATTTACAGATAGCCAGGGGCACACACCAACACTCAGACATAATTTACAGATAGCCAGGGGCACACTCCAACACTCAGACATAATTTACAGATAGCCAGGGGCACACTCCAACACTCAGACATAATTTACAGATAGCCAGGGGCACACTCCAACACTCAGACATAATTTACAGATAGCCAGGGGCACACTCCAACACTCAGACATAATTTACAGATAGCCAGGGGCACACTCCAACACTCAGACATAATTTACAGATAGCCAGGGGCACACTCCAACACTCAGACATAATTTACAGATAGCCAGGGGCACACTCCAACACTCAGACATAATTTACAGATAGCCAGGGGCACACTCCAACACTCAGACATAATGTACAGATAGCCAGGGTGACACACCAACACTCAGACATAATTTACAGATAGCCAGGGGCACACTCCAACACTCAGACATAATTTACAGATAGCCAGGGGCACACACCAACACTCAGACATAATTTACAGATAGCCAGGGGCACACACCAACACTCAGACATAATTTACAGATAGCCAGGGGCACACTCCAACACTCAGACATAATTTACAGATAGCCAGGGGCACACTCCAACACTCAGACATAATTTACAGATAGCCAGGGGCACACTCCAACACTCAGACATAATTTACAGATAGCCAGGGGCACACTCCAACACTCAGACATAATTTACAAACATAACACTTTAACACACATAACACATACTTTTAGGTGTCAAGGAAAACGTATGGAGTAAAAAGTACAGTATTTTCTTTAGGAATGTAGTTTCCTAAGGGCTTGAAGCGATCTTTTATTGGCCTTTATGAAATCCATAAACATATTTTGTTATTATTATTATATGAAGTTCTGTGAGACGTGCATAGCCATAATCATACCTGAGGTATCCTGACCTGTTGCATCACTACCTGGTATGGCAACTGCTCGGCCTCCGACTGCAAGGCACTACAGAGGGTAGAGCGTACGGCCCAGTACATCACTGGGGCCAAGCCTCCTGTCATCCAGGACCTCTATACCAGGAAGGCCCTAAAATGTTAAAATACTCCAGCCACCCTAGTCATAGACTGTTATTACCTTAATTACCTTGACTAATCTGTACCCCCGCACATTGACTCTGTACCTGTACCCCCTGTATATAGCCTCCACATTGACTCTGTACCGGTACCCCCTGTATATAGCCTCCACATTGACCCTGTACCTGTACACCCTGTATATAGCCTCCACATTGACTCTGTACTTGTACACCCTGTATATAGCCTCCACATTGACTCTGTACCTGTACACCCTGTATATAGCCTCCACATTGACTCTGTACTGTACACCCTGTATATAGCCTCCACATTGACTCTGTACCTGTACACCCTGTATATAGCCTCCACATTGACTCTGTACCTGTACACCCTGTATATAGCCTCCACATTGACTCTGTACCTGTACACCCTGTATATAGCCTCCACATTGACTCTGTACCTGTACACCCCTTATATAGCCTCCACATTGACTCTGTACACCCTGTATATAGCCTCCACATTGACTCTGTACACCCTGTATATAGCCTCCACATTGACTCTGTACCTGTACACCCTGTATATAGCCTCCACATTGACTCTGTACCTGTACACCCTGTATATAGCCTCCACATTGACTCTGTACCTGTACCCCCTGTATATAGCCTCCACATTGACTCTGTACCTGTACCCCCTGTATATAGCCTCCACATTGACTCTGTACCTGTACCCCCTGTATATAGCCTCCACATTGACTCTGTACCTGTACCCCCTGTATATAGCCTCCACATTGACTCTGTACCTGTACCCCCTGTATATAGCCTCCACATTGACTCTGTACCTGTACCCCTGTATATAGCCTCCACATTGACTCTGTACCTGTACCCCCTGTATATAGCCTCCACATTGACTCTGTACCTGTACCCCCTGTATATAGCCTCCACATTGACTCTGTACCTGTACCCCCTGTATATAGCCTCCACATTGACTCTGTACCTGTACCCCCTGTATATAGCCTCCACATTGACTCTGTACCTGTACCCCTGTATATAGCCTCCACATTGACTCTGTACCTGTACCCTCTGTATATAGCCTCCACATTGACTCTGTACCTGTACCCCTGTATATAGCCTCCACATTGACTCTGTACCTGTACCCCCTGTATATAGCCTCCACATTGACTCTGTACCTGTACCCCTGTATATAGCCTCCACATTGACTCTGTACCTGTACCTCCTGTATATAGCCTCCACATTGACTCTGTACCTGTACCCCCTGTATATAGCCTCCACATTGACTCTGTACCTGTACCCCTGTATATAGCCTCCACATTGACTCTGTACCTGTACCTCCTGTATATAGCCTCCACATTGACTCTGTACCTGTACCCCTGTATATAGCCTCCACATTGACTCTGTACCTGTACCCCCTGTATATAGCCTCCACATTGACTCTGTACCTGTACCTCCTGTATATAGCCTCCACATTGACTCTGTACCTGTACCTCCTGTATATAGCCTCCACATTGACTCTGTACCTGTACCTCCTGTATATTGCCTCCACATTGACTCTGTACCTGTACGCCCTGTATATAGCCTCCACATTGACTCTGTACCTGTACCCCCTGTATATAGCCTCCACATTGACTCTGTACCTGTACCCCCTGTATATAGCCTCCACATTGACTCTGTACCTGTACCCCCTGTATATAGCCTCCACATTGACTCTGTACCTGTACCTCCTGTATATTGCCTCCACATTGACTCTGTACCTGTACCTCCTGTATATAGCCTCCACATTGACTCTGTACCTGTACCCCCTGTATATAGCCTCCACATTGACTCTGTACCTGTACCTCCTGTATATAGCCTCCACATTGACTCTGTACCTGTACCTCCTGTATATAGCCTCCACATTGACTCTGTACCTGTACCCCCTGTATATAGCCTCCACATTGACTCTGTACCTGTACCCCCTGTATATAGCCTCCACATTGACTCACCTGTACCTCCTGTATATAGCCTCCACATTGACTCTGTACCTGTACCTCCTGTATATAGCCTCCACATTGACTCTGTACCTGTACCTCCTGCATATTGCCTCCACATTGACTCTGTACCTGTACGCCCTGTAGCCTCCACTGTCTGTACCTGTACCCCCTGTATATAGCCTCCACATTGACTCTGTACCTGTACCCCCTGTATATAGGCTCCACATTGACTCTGTACCTGTACCCCCTGTATATAGCCTCCACATTGACTCTGTACCTGTACCCCCTGTATATAGCCTCGTTACTGTTATTTTACTGATGCTCTTTATTATTTATTATTATTGTTTACTTAACACTTATGTGGGTTAAGGACTTGTAAGTAAGCATTTCACTGTAAGGTCTACTCCACCTGTTGTATTCAGCATTTCACTGTAAGGTCTACTCCACCTGTTGTATTCAGCATTTCACTGTAAGGTCTACTCCACCTGTTGTATTCAGCATTTCACTGTAAGGTCTACTCCACCTGTTGTATTCAGCATTTCACTGTAAGGTCTACTCCACCTGTTGTATTCAGCATTTCACTGTAAGGTCTACTCCACCTGTTGTATTCAGCATTTCACTGTAAGGTGACCCACCTGTTGTATTCAGCATTTCACTGTAAGGTCTACTCCACCTGTTGTATTCAGCATTTCACTGTAAGGTCTACTCCACCTGTTGTATTCAGCATTTCACTGTAAGGTCTACTCCACCTGTTGTATTCAGCATTTCACTGTAAGGTCTACTCCACCTGTTGTTTCAGCATTTCACTGTAAGGTCTACTCCACCTGTTGTATTCAGCTTTCACTGTAAGGTCTACACACCTGTTGTATTCAGCATTTCACTGTAAGGTCTACTCCACCTGTTGTATTCACATTTCACTGTAAGGCCACTCCACCTGTTGTAAGTCAGCATTTCACTGTAAGGTCTACACACCTGTTGTATTCAGCATTTCACTCAGCTGCTCCACCTGTTCATTCTGTAAGGTCTACTCCACCTGTTGTATTCAGCATTTCACTGTAAGGTCTACTCCACCTGTTGTATTCAGCATTTCACTGCAAGGTCCAGGCCAGACCTGTTGTACAGCATTTCCAGATCTAGGCCACCTGTTGTTCAGCATTTCACTGTAAGGTCTACTCCACCTGTTGTATTCAGCATTTCACTGTGTCTACTCCACCTGTTGTATTCAGCATTTCACTTAACCAGGCCACCTGTTGTATTCAGCATTTCACCAGGTCCAGACTCCACCTGTTGTATTCAGCATTTCACTGTAAGGTCTATCAGGCCACCTGTGTAGTTCAGCATTTCACTGTAAGGTCTAGGCCACCTGTTGTATTCAGCCACCTGTTGTATTCAGCATTTCACTGTAAGGTCTACTCCACCTGTTGTATTCAGCATTTCACTGTAAGGTCTACTCCACCTGTTGTATTCAGCATTTCACTGTAAGGTCTAGGCCACCTGTTGTATTCAGCATTTCACTGCCAGGTCTACTCCACCTGTTGTATTCAGCTCACTGTAAGGTCAGGCCCACCTGTTGTATTCAGCATTTCACTGTAAGGTCCTCCACCTGTGGATTCAGCATTTCACTGTAAGGTCACTCCACCTGTTGTATTCAGCATTTCACTGTAAGGTCTACTCCACCTGTTGTATTCAGCATTTCACTGTAAGGTCTACTCCACCTGTTGTATTCAGCATCTGTAAGGTCTACTCCACCTGTTGTATTCAGCATTTCACTGTAAGGTCAGGCCACCTGTTGTATTCAGCCATTTCACTGGCTAAGGTCTACTCCACCTGTTGTATTCAGCATTTCACTGTAAGGTCTACTCCACCTGTTGTATTCGGTGCATGTCACAGGTACAATTTGATTTGATCATCAAGGACTTGGCCATTAGTTGACTGGTTGTGAATAGCATGTTAGTGCAGGGTTAAAACAAATATGTGCAACAGCGGGTGGTGCCCAATGAGAGGGGTGGAGAACTCCATGTACACAACTCTTGAAAGTTGATATGACTCTACGGCAGATCACCACTGCTCAACCTAGGGCCCTGTGTAATGCACAGGCATGTAACGTGCCTAGATTGGATTTCTCTTTTTCTGTCATATGGTCCAGCACCATCGCTTTCATTTTTAGTCAAATTCTCATTTCTGGTTAAGCCTTAAAATGCAGGATTAAATCTTGCAATGTCACATGATTGTGCAAAACACAGGGGCCTATTCCATGTTACTTTGTGGTCCAGTTGTTTTTCGACAAAACCCCCAGGGACCACCCGTCATTTCACACATTGGATGTATTTCAACACGAGCACACCTGTGAAGTCAGCTAGCGGGCCAGGGCAGACCAGGCCAGACCTGTGGAGTTAGCTAGCGAGCAGATCAGGCCAGTCCTGTGGAGTTAGCTAGCTAGCAAGCAGATCAGGCCAGACCTGTGGAGTTAGCTAGCTAGCGAGCAGATCAGGCCAGACCTGTGGAGTTACCTAGCTAGCGAGCAGATCAGGCCAGACCTGTGGAGTTCGCTAACGGTCATGGCAGACCAGGCCAGATCCGTGGAGTTAGCTAACGGCCATGGCAGACCAGGCCAGAGCTGTGGAGTTAGCTAGCAAGCAGATCAGGCCAGACCTGTGGAGTTAGCTAGCTAGCGAGCAGATCAGGCCAGACCTGTGGAGTTACCTAGCTAGCGAGCAGATCAGGCCAGACCTGTGGAGTTCGCTAAAGGCCTTCTGGCAGACCAGGCCAGACCTGTGGAGTTCGCTAACGGTCATGGCAGACCAGGCCAGACCTGTGGAGTTGGCTAATGGCCATGGAAGAACAGGCCAGACCTGTGGAGTTAGCTAACGGCCATGGCAGACCAGGCCAGACCTGTGGAGGCTGCCAGATCAGGCCAGACCTGTGGAGTTAGCTAGCTAGCGAGCAGATCAGGCCAGACCTGTGGAGTTTCTAGCTAGGAGCAGATCAGGCCAGACCTGTGGAGTTCGCTAAAGGCCATGGCAGACCAGGCCAGACCTGTGGAGTTCGCTAACGGTCATGGCAGACCAGGCCAGACCTGTGGAGTTACCTAGCTAGCGAGCAGATAAGGCCAGACCTGTGGAGTTAGCTAACGGCCAGGGCAGACCAGGCCAGACCTGTGGAGTTAGCTAACGGCCATGGCAGACCAGGCCAGACCTGTGGAGTTCGCTAACGGCCATGGCAGACCAGGCCAGACCTGTGGAGTTGGCTAATGGCCATGGAAGACCAGGCCAGACCTGTGGAGTTAGCTAACGGCCATGGCAGACCAGGTCAGACCTGTGGAGTTACCTAGGTAGCGAGCAGATCAGGCCAGACCTGTGGAGTTAGCTGTCGACCAGGGCAGACCAGGCCAGACCTGTGGAGTTAGCTAACGGCCATGGCAGATCAGGCCAGACCTGTGGAGTTAGCTAACGGCCAGGGCAGACCAGGCCAGACCTGTGGAGTTAGCTAACGGCCATGGCAGACCAGGCCAGACCTGTGGACTCTGCACTGTTAGTGGTGCTCCAGGTAATCAAAGGAAAGAAGATAAACATGTCGGCTGCTGCCGTCTCTGATCCATCATCATGCTGGAGGGAGGGAGTCAGGGAGGGAGGTCTGTGTCTGGTCTGTTTGTTTGTGTTTACGCTGGTGGAGATATGCCCTGTCAGCTCACGGAGACACCATTACTTACACTAATTGTCTGTCTGCCACCTGTCTGCTTCTATCTGAATACTGGCGCTCTCTTCCCTGGTTCCTACACTTTCTGTCCTCTCTCTCTTTATTCTCTCTCTCTCTCTCTCTGCAATGTCACTCTCTCCATTTAGTATATTTCTCTTTTCTCCTTCATCATGAAAATGGGGTACATCAATGATGGTGGGTAAATGTCGGGAGAGATTACCTGTCTGTCTGAGCTACTTAAGGCTGTCAAGGAGTAGCTCCTGTTACTTTATACTTAGATAAATACAGATATAAATAAATCAATGGATAAATGAGTAAATATCTGTCAATAAATAAGAGGGGATCTAATGAGTTGATCTGCTGCCTGTTTCAATCGCAATACCAGGAGCACTCAGCTTTTGAAATACAAATCTCTCTATCCCTCTTTCTTCCTCTGTCTCTCTGTCTCTCTCTGTCTCTCCCTCTCTCTCTCTTTATATTTCTCTCTCTCCTTCTCACTCTCTGTCCCTCCATTGCGTCGTTAGTGGTGTGTATGACACTTCATAAACGATACACACTCCTAGTGAAGGCTCTTCTAATGGAGTGTATGGTGCTCATTACTGGGAGAGGAGATGCTACTGACTGACTGCTGCTGGTGCTTCTGCACAGGTGTTTTCTCTTGACAGATGGAGAGGCCATGGTCGCATAAGGGTGTTGAACTCAGAAATAGAATCCATAGAAAGGGCTTGGAACCTCTAACCCTGGCAATTTGACTGGTAAACTCATGGGTACTCTCGCAATGGCTGCCTGGTATTGTGATCATTGCCATGGTAATTCCATTCTGTTTCTATGGTTTAACTGGACAGGAAGTGTCTGTCCTCTGGCGGCCAATTTAGAGAGACTGTATTATACGAGTGTCATGACATGGAGCTAGATAGTGCAGGAGTGAGGAACCATTAAGTGACCAGAATGACCTTACTATAGTCTGTCTGTCTGTCTGTCTGTCTGTCTGTCTGTCTGTCTGTCTGTCTGTCTGTCTGTCTGTCTGTCTGTCTGTCTGTCTGTCTGTCTGTCTGTCTGTCTGTCTGTCTGTCTGTCTGTCTGTCTGTCTGTCTGTCTGTCTGTTTCTCTGTCTGTTTCTCTGTCTGTCTGTCTGTCTGTCTGTCTGTCTGTCTGTCTGTCTGTCTGTCTGTCTGTCTGTCTGTCTGTCTGTCTGTCTGTCTGTCTGTCTGTCTGTCTGTCTGTCTGTCTGTCTGTCTGTCTGTCTGTCTGTCTGTCTGTCTGTCTGTCTGTCTGTCTGTCTGTCTGTCTCTCTGTCTGTCTGTCTGTCTGTCTGTCTGTCTGTCTGTCTGTCTGTCTGTCTGTCTGTCTGTCTGTCTGTCTGTCTGTCTGTCTGTCTGTCTGTCTGTCTGTCTGTCTGTCTGTCTGTCTGTCTGTCTGTCTGTCTGTCTGTCTGTCTGTCTGTCTGTCTGTCTGTCTGTCTCTGTCTGTATCTCACTTCCTTCTGTTTTATATCTTATATCTTATTGTCCCTCTTTCTCCCTCTTTCTCTCTCCTTCTTTCTTTTTCTCTCACTCTCCAGATCTTTTTAGATTCCAGCACAATTCGTCTGGGGAACATTCCTCACGGGACAGCGGCAGACCCGCTGCACGGGGCGCCGGGCACCACGTACCCCAAACAGACTGTGTACGAGCTGTGCGTGTGCCCAAGCGGCAAGCTCTACCTGTCCCCGGCTGAGAAGGGCTCCACCTGCCAGACGACCAGCAACGTGTGTCTGTGGAGCTGAGAGAGGGGGGGCCAGCGGACCGCTGAACACCAGAAAGGCCTTCCCCTCATTAGGATCCCAGTCCAGGATACCAGGACCCCAACAGACCCTGATCCCCATCCATACTGATCCCCATCCATACTGATCCCCATCCATACTGATCCCCATCCATCGATAGATTTACTTTCTTTGACAGACATTCTTCATTTTCTTTCTTTCTCTGTGGTCACTCTCTCTTTCTCATCTCTCTCTTTCTCATCTCTCTCTTTCTCATCTCTCTCGTTCTCATTTCTCTCTTTCTCATCTCTCTCTTCTCTCTCTTTCTCATCTCTCTCTTTCTCATCTCTCTCGTTCTCATCTCTCTCTTTCTCATCTCTCTCTTCTCTCTCTTTCTCATCTCTCTCTTTCTCATCTCTCTCTTTCTCATCTCTCTCTCTTCTCATCTCTCTCGTTCTCATCTCTCTCTTTCTCATCTCTCTTTCTCATCTCTCTCTTTCTCATCTCTCATCTCTCTCTTTCTCATCTCTCTTGTTCTCATCTCTCTCGTTCTCATCTCTCTCTTTCTCATCTCTCTCTTTCTCATCTCTCTCATTCTCATCTCTCTCTTTCTCATCTCTCTCTTTCTCATCTCTCTCTTTCTTTTTTCTCTTCTTCCTTCTTGCTTTGTATTACTTTTCCTCTTCCTCTCTGTCAGTTGTTATTTCTTTCTCTTACCCTCTCTGTCGTTCTCTCTCCTGCTCTCTTTCTCCTCCCTTCGTCATCTCTCTCTCACAGTCCTCCCAAACAAAGAAGAAAAATCAGGAATCCCTTGAAAAATGAGGCTTGGGGAAAAAGCCCCTTCTTCCAAAATTTTGATGGAACAAAAAAACGATATGAAGTGACAATTTGTTTTCTCCTTTTTTTCTATTTTTCTATCGTTCTCAGATGGAGAATGAGTGTTGCGCCGCCGCCGGGCCGAACTTGAACCGAGAGATTTGCGTGGACTGATTTGTTTTTCTAAGAAAGCGATACACAGGTGCCTTTGCTATTGTTGGTAAAGCACATCACCTCCAACGTTCTCATCCTCTTCAATGGACCATCGTTAACTCACTGGAAAACTAACTGTCTTTGGCTCAAAGCCTTGTCCAAATCTCTACACAGACTTCAAGTACAGTTCTTTTTTTTCCCTCTGATGTTTTCTTGATAAAAAAAAGCACAAAATTATGCCATGTATATAACAATACCAATAAAATGAAAAATAAAACGATATTGTTTTATAAACACATCCTGAATCTGGGAATGCTCCAGGGTTGACTTTCTACTTTTTAATTTGAAGTGCTATGGTCATGTGTATGTTCTACATTTTGAGGTTGTGGCCAATTTCCCTGCTCTGAAATCATGGTCTAATGTAACATATAAAGTAATATTACAACAAAGTGCAGTGATTCTCCTTTGTCTGTCAGAGCTGAATCACTAATCACTATCACTTATTTTACCAGGTAAGTTGACACAACACATTCTCATTCACAGCAACGACGTGGGGAATAGTCACAGGGGAGAGGAGTGAGGATGAATGAGCCAATTGGAAGCTGGGGATGATTAGGTGGCCATGATGGTATGAGGGACAGATTGGGAATCTAGCCAGGACACCAGGGTTAACACCCCTACTCTATGATAAGTGACATGGGATCTTTAATGACCACAAAGAGCCAGGACACCCGTTTAACGTCCCGTCCAAAATATGGCACCTTACATAGGGCAATGTCCCCTTCACTGCCCTGGGGTAGCATCACCATGGAAAGTATTCGATTACAAATAAAAATATTTTAGGCTTTTAATTTATTGAACAATACAGACTTATCATATAAGGTTGGTACACCCAATCTGATGTTTATTTGATTAGGATGATATACTCATTTTACCCTCACGGGACTCCAGTACGTCCCACTTCTGCCACATTAAGGTTCCCTCATACAGCCTCCATCCAATCAGGACGCCCTCTAACAGTAGCAACAGCAACATTTTGGCCAGTCTGGAAACAACAGTTGGGTTTGTTGTGAGATGGGACTGGGGCCAGGATTCAAACCAAATGTGCCGACATTGCACTACACTTGACTTTTATTGAAGGTAATTTCACTGACTTTCACAGAGATCGTTTTTGCGGTAAACACAGCAGATACCGGCTTAAACATAAATGACCTTTTTCAAGTCAAATGTAGTGAGATGTAGGAGCCTTGTGGTTTGTTTGAATCCCCTTCCCAGTCTCTTTTGAGTCTTGGTCAAAAGTAAGGAAACTGGGGAGAGTTTATAGTTATGATATTTAACTATCCAACTACAAACAATATGGACACAATATGTTATGTAAGCATTAAGTGAATACATTGATTAAAAAAAAACTATTTATTCAAATTCACATGTATGTAAATACACAACCACATGTTTTAATAATGATTTAAAGGTATATATAAATATATATATATTTTCTTAGATTTTATGCAATGTGTTTGTAAGATTGTTGTAAAATGGCAATATTATCCAATGACAAAATGTGTTTTGAGTTTTATTTCCTGTTGTACGCTAACTGTTTTCCTGCTTCCTTTGCATCCCAACCAGACGGTTGTAGATCTAGACATAGAAACGTACAAGGTGACTCCGGTCATAAGCCATAGCCTTTGGTCGATTCATCAAGTGGTGGTATGAGAATAATGGTGGACATAATGAAACGTCTTTATTTGGGAGAAGAAATGTAAACGTTCTGCCATTGGTTTGTTCTCCACGGCAGTTACGTATACTGCACAGTAGATGACGTGAAACGGTCCGCAGTGAGGTGTCATTTTAAAAGACGTCAATCTCAACAATGTCACCAGGCCAGGACCTAACATGTATTTATTACCAGAGTGAAACAACAGTGGGTCAGTTTCAGTGTCAGTTAGACACTCGCTCCACTTTGCTTTTAAAGCCGCCAATGTTCTCCACTTGATCATATCAAATGTCACTTTTTCATCGTCTGTTTCAGTGTCACATTATGTGAACAATGTCATGTTATTGAACGGGAAAATGACAAGGAAGCAAAGACTCTTTCCTTCCCTTTTTCCTTCTTGCCATCTTTCTAACTCTCGCTCTTTCTTTATTTCTTTCCCTCCCCCTCTCCCTTCCCTCCCCCTCTCCTTCTTCCCTCCGCCCCTCCCCCTCTCCCTTCCCTCCCCCTCTCCCTTCCCTCCGCCCCCCCTGTCTCTCTGTGTTTTTTATTGGGATTTTGAAATGAGGCGTCGGGGGATGAGTCAAATTTACCCCAAAATAGGACATCTTTATAAAACCATGAGGTCAGCCGCACTGGTGATGTGGTCTCTTCTTCTTTTCCACACTCTCTGTTTACCACCTCTTCAGGAGATCACTGGTGATGTGGTCTCTTCTTCTTTTCCACACTCTCTCTGTTTACCACCTCTTCAGGAGATCACTGGTGATGTGGTCTCTTCTTCTTTTCCACACTCTCTCTGTTTACCACCTCTTCAGGAGATCACTGGTGATGTGGTCTCTTCTTCTTTTCCACACTCTCTCTGTTTACCACCTCTTCAGGAGATCACTGGTGATGTGGTCTCTTCTTCTTTTCCACACTCTCTCTGTTTACCACCTCTTCAGGAGATCACTGGTGATGTGGTCTCTTCTTCTTTCCCACACTCTGTTTACCACCTCTTCAGGAGATCACTGGTGATGTGGTCTCTTCTTCTTTTCAACACTCTCTCTGTTTACCACCTCTTCAGGAGATCACTGGTGATGTGGTCTCTTCTTCTTTTCCACACTCTCTCTGTTTACCACCTCTTCAGGAGATCACTGGTGATGTGGTCTCTTCTTCTTTCCACACTCTCTCTGTTTACCACCTCTTCAGGAGATCACTGGTGATGTGGTCTCTTCTTCTTTTCACACACTCTCTGTTTACCACCTCTTCAGGAGATCACTGGTGATGTGGTCTCTTCTTCTTTTCCACACTCTCTCTGTTTACCACCTCTTCAGGAGATCACTGGTGATGTGGTCTCTTCTTCTTTTCCACACTCTCTCTGTTTACCACCTCTTCAGGAGATCACTGGTGATGTGGTCTCTTCTTCTTTTCACACACCTCTTCAGGAGATCACTGGTCTCTTCTTTTACTCTCCACCACCTCTTCAGGAGATCACTGGTGATGTGGTCTCTTCTTCTTTTCCACACTCTCTCTGTTTACCACCTCTTCAGGAGATCACTGGTGATGTGGTCTCTTCTTCTTTTCACACTCTCTCTGTTTACCACCTCTTCAGGAGATCACTGGTGATCACTGGGGATATGGTCTCTTCTTCTTTTCCACACTCTCTCTGTTTACCACCTCTTCAGGAGATCACTGGTGATGTGGTCTCTTCTTCTTTTCCACACTCTCTCTGTTTACCACCTCTTCAGGAGATCACTGGTGATGTGGTCTCTTCTTCTTTTCAACACTCTCTCTGTTTACCACCTCTTCAGGAGATCACTGGTGATGTGGTCTCTTCTTCTTTTCAACACTCTCTCTGTTTACCACCTCTTCAGGAGATTAAAGGTGCTTCCTGGGTCAGTAAAGAATGGATATATCTCTTATTCTCTTCCACATTTAAGAAGATGGGAGTTGGGAAGATGGGATGATGGGAGGATGGACGATGGGAGGATGGGAAGAAGGGGGGATGGGAGGATGGACGATGGGAGGATGGGAAGAAGGGGGATGGGAAGAAGGGGGGATGGGAGGATGGACGATGGGAGGATGGGAAGAAGGGGGTATGGGAGGATGGACGATGGGAGGATGGGAAGATTGGAAGATAAAACGGATGGGAAGATGGAAGAAGAGAGGATGGGAAGAAGGGGGATGGGAATATTGGAAGATGGGAAGATGGAAGGATGGGACAAAGGGAGAAAGGGAGGATGAGAAGATGGGAGAATGGGAGGATGAGACGATAGGGAGGATGAGAAGATGGGAGGATAGAAGAAGGGAGGATGAGAAGAAGGGAAGAAGGGAGGATGAGGAGATGGGAGGATTGGGAGGATGAGAAGATGGGAGGATTGGGAGGATGAGAAGATGGGAGGATGGGAGGATGAGAAGAAGGGAGAATGTGAGGATGAGAAGATGGGAAGAAGGGAGAATGGGAGGATGAGAAGATGGGAGGATGAGAAGATGGGAGGATGAGAAGATGGGAGGATGAGAAGATGGGAGGATGATAAGAAGGGATAGTGGAAGTTGTTTTTTCTGAAGTAGTGAGGTCAAACAACTGCTTTAGTAAACTTATGTGATTTCTAATATAGGGAACTATACTGGCTGTCATAGGTGGGTTGGCGTGGGTGGGCGCATATTTGTGTGTACGTGCACACATATTTGCTTGTTTGCTTCCCTGCATGCGTGTATCCATGCAGTTACATTTGCATACTTGGCCACAAACACACATACAATACCTGTGTGTGTTTGCACAAAAATCATTGCCATAAAGTGTGCTGAATGACCTAAGCTGTGCTGTGCTCACACTGGTCTCATTGACAATTCATGGTGTGCTCTGTCTGTCTGGCAGTGGAGAGTACCGGTCAGAGATATGGTCCAGACTTGGCACTCTTCTGTCTAACTCTGAATAATTTAACACTACCTAATCCACATGACACGAGTGATTCTCTCTTTCTGATTGGATCAGCTTGAGTTTTCTCTTCATGTCTGGACTTAGACAGGTCTGTGGTTGGTGGAGGACACTGGGAGAATATTATGTTTGCTTTCTGGGCTGGAGTGCTTTTGTTTGATCCCCTCAGGAGAGAAGGGAGAGGCACTTGGAGCATCTTGTACTCTAGGACAAGGGTTCCCAAACTGGATCCTGGCCTCCCGGGTGCATGTTTTGGTTTCTTCCCTAGCACTATACAGCTGATTCAAATAACCAATTCATTATCAAGCTTTGATGATTTGAATCAGCTGTGTTGTGCCAAGGCAAAAACCCCAGGAGGTGTCTCATGACCGCTTTTGGGAACCTCTGCTATAGGATGTGTCTTGGGACAAGGGATAGTCATGTCCAGAGAACCTATTTTGATTCATACACACACTCATATTGGTACACACAAGTGTAGCCTCAGACATATCATGGTATGTCACACAGGTGTTCATGATTGTGGACTAACAAAACGTCTTATCTCTTCCAACACACAGACACACATATGCTCTCGCTCTCTCCCTTTCTCTCTCTCTTTCTCTCTTTTTCTCTCTAAGATGACAGTGGCAGGATGATGAGTGCAGATTTGCATCACAGCCTAGCTGCTCCCAGGCCAGCGGTGCAGAGATAGAGGAGAGGAGACAGAATAATGTTCTGTCATTTCCTCTTAACACTCAAATCAAATGTTATTTGTCACATGCTTTGTAAACAACAGGTTTAGACTAACAGTGGAATGCTTAAGGGCCCTTTTCGACAATGGAGAGAGAGAAATTGAGAAAAAGTAACACAAGGAATAGATACACAATGAGAAACGATAACTTGTCTATCTATATACACGGGGTACTGAGTTGATGTGCATTGGTACGAAGTAACTGAGGTAGATGTGTAAATATGTGTAGGGGTCAAGTGACATGGCAACATGATGAACAATAAACAGCAGCAGCAGTGAATGAGTCAAAAGAGTTAGTATACAAAGGGTCAATGGAGAAAGAGTCAATAGTTAACCATTAACTACCTGGATTAAGTATGTATCAGTCTTATTGCTTGGGGTAGAAGCTGTTCAGGGCCCTGTTGGTTCCAGACTTGCTGCGTCGGTACCGCTTGCCATGCGTTAGTAGAGAGAACAGTCTATGACTTGGGGTGGCTGGAGTCTTTTGACCATTTTTAGGGCCTTCCTCTGACACCGCCTGGTATAGAGGTCCTGGATGGCAGGGAGCTCTGCCTCAGTGATGTACTGGCCTGTGCGCACTACCCTCTGTAGCGCCTTGCGGTCGGATGCCAAGCATGTGCCATACCAAGTGGTGATGCAGTCAAGACGCTGTAGAACTTTTTGAGGGTCTGGGAGCCCATGCCGAAATTGTTTCAGCCTCCTGAGGGGGACGATTTGAGATTGTCATGCTTTCTTTAAAAGGACACCAAGGAACGTGAAGCTCTCGGCCCGCTGTCGGCCTCCATTTCCTGTAGTCCACGATCAGCACCTTTTTCTTGCTGACTGTTGTGGATATTATAAAATAAGGATTTGCTGGAGACCAAGTCAAACTAAGATGATTTATATCAGAGCTCAGAAGGAACAGTTACACAGCGCAGTGTAGACAGTCTGAATCCTGAAGCATTGGGTGGTAAGCACATATCTTTATAGTTTCCTGTTCTTGGGTGGGACTTTATCTATACAAAGACGCAGGTGCAAGCTGGTTTGCAACACATGATGATATTCCCAAGAACAGGAGATTATAATAGGACCGTTTCACACAGTATTGCAAGGTCAGACGCATACTCATTTATTTGTTACTTTTATTTTTTACTTATCTATTTTTTACTTAACACTTATTTTTCTTAAAACTGCTTTGTTGGTTAAGGGTTTGCAAGTAAGCATTTCACTGTAAGGTCTACAATACAATTTGATGTGATTTACGTGGACACATACAATTAATGTTTCCCATAACAGCCTTTTTTACAGAGTTGGCTATCTAACACTCCCAATTCCAGAACCAGTGAATCTCACACACCAAGAGAAAGATTCAAGAATAACATCAATAACAACAAGGAACAATTAAAGCCAGGCGTTTGTCTGCAGTTCAGTTCACACATTTTTGGAGTTGTAGTATTTGCATAGCTCTCAGTGATTGGTCTTATAAACTTTGATCCAAATAACCAACTCATTATCAAGCTTTGATAATTTGAATCAGCTGTGTTGTGCTAAGGCAAAAACCAAAATGTGCCCCCAGGAGGGGGTGGGGGATAGTCATAGGCCTTATAAACAGTGTAGGGAACAATTGATGAATGAAACATCTTGAAAGTTTTACAGTCAGTAAGTCTTATTGCCATCAGGGGAAAAACCCTGACACCGATGTAGGTGTCAGTCCACAAACACGATGTCATTGTCCATTGGTTTGAGGCACCTTGTTATGGATAAAATACATCAATTCATCAAAGTAGATTGGGAGATGGTCATGGGGGTGAGCTGGTGAATTGTCCCAATGTTCATTGCCACTCAATCCTACCATCCCACTTTTGACACCAATCTGTCTTGAACAGAGCAGCAGTCCAGTACCAGGATAAAACGTGTGAATTGCTGCCATCACCTCAGATCTGATCGTCCTCAGGTTTGCCCACCTTCCGGCAGCGGGATCCAGTTGTCCCTTTCAGCGATCCAGACCGCAGTCGGAGTGGTCAGCAGCACTTGGTATGGGCCCCTCCACCGAGGTTAGTGCCAGTGCTTTCATCTGAGATCCTTCACCACGATCCAGTCGCCAGGGGAGATCTTATGCAGCTGTCTTCCCTTTGGCTCGGACAGGGCAGCTCTTAAGTCCTATCATGTACTTTACCATCTGTTTGTCCACACCGGTCAAGGTAAGCTGGGCCAGCTTCAGCAGCACATCTTCATTGGCCTTCCTGTAAGTATTTCATGGGGCGACAGTCCAGTGGAACAATGGGCTCTACCCAATGGGAGAGAAATCTCCTCCACAATTTTCCTCAGCCTTTGCTCAGCCATAACTTTACATAGATTTGTTTTCACGGTTTGGTTGTTGCGTTCTACTGCGCCCCCACTGGCCGGATGATATGAACAGCGAGTGCGCAGGTCAACGCCCAGACACTCGGATAAACTCTTTATTACATTATTTTCAAAATGTGAGCCGTTGTCGCTTGAGAGTTTTCCCAGAATCCCCCAACTGAGAACAGTTTCTCTCATTAGTGCCTTAGCTATGATAACGCATGCCTGCATGGAAAACATTCTATCCGTTTAGAAAACATGTCCGCTATTACCAGACAATACTCATCAAGTAACTGAAAGGCATCTCAGGTGTGGGGTGAGCTGAAATAAGCCTGGGTGTAGCTCTTCCAACATTATGGGCTGCACAGATAGAACGTTGTTTACTAAAACATTCAGCAAAACGAGTAAACCCAAATGTAATCCCAAACATATTTATACATCCACCCCACAATTTCGCAAGGTAGGGAAAAACCACTGGAGGGGGTAAAGGGAGGCCGGTCGGGCCCTTCCAGACACCCTCAGAGTTACACATGTTCACTGCCAGCGTTTCTTCTCCACTCCGTCAGCCCCCTGTTGTAGCAGAGAAACATCATTAAAGGAAAGAGAGGTTGCAGGGTCGATGCATGACATCACATGGAGAGGGGAGGTGGGGGAATCAGCAGTCGCTTTCGCTGCACGGTCTGCAGCAGCATTTCCTAGAGATACAGCATCAGTGTGTTTAGTATGAGATGCACATTTACAAATAGCAAGTGTGGAGGGCAGGAGTACTGCCTCAAGCATTTACTGAACCGTGTTATGGTGTGCTATTGGTTTAGCAGTTGAGTTGAGGAAAACACGATGTTGCCATAGTGTTCCAAAAAATGTGACAGACACCTAAAGCGCACTGAGAGTCAGTGTACACTGTGAGTGACTGTCCCTTTCCTAACACAAAGGCATGTGTGAGAGCAAACAGCTCTGCAGTCTGGCTGCCTCCTCAATACTGGGGGGTGTACACACAGCATACGATGCGACTGGATCCCGACTGGATCCCGACTGGATCCCCTGATGAAGAACGTTTCGCACAACCATCACCGTTAGGAACAGTCACATCTTGGAGGTCAGGGCGTGGTTTACACAAGAGGTCAACCACCTCACTGCAGTCATGTGCATCGCCGTCAGACTGTGTGGGGTGTCAGGTTGCAGGGTTTAAGACCGTACATCGGTTCAGAGCAACATGCCACATTGTAAGTAACACATTCTGCCTATGTAGCAGCCTTGCAGGGGTGAGATGTGTTGTCCTTGCCTGTGGTCAAGGGGGAGACATAATGAGGTAAATGAACAGTTAAGGGCCACATAGCTACAATGTCAGCACAGGCCAGTGGTCGTTGCTGCCGCCACAGAGCGGAGGCAGGGGAGCAGTGCAGTATGGAGACGTTTCCAGTAGACACCAACAGGTCTCATCTTACCACAGTTTGTGTCAGTACTGCTGACATGAACCCATTATTTTCCAAAACAAACTAATGGAGGTTTGGAGTGATCAAGGAACCCCAAACAAGACCGTGACGAGTGTCTGTTTAAGCCGAATGAACGATTCTTCACCATCTTTAGTCCACTCTATCTGATCTCCCATGATCTGTTTAAGCCGAATGAACGATTCTTCACCATCTTCTGTCAAGGAACGATTCTTCAACATCCCCAATCTGATCTCCCATGATCTGTTTAAGCCGAATGAACGATTCTTCACCATCTTCTGTCCACTCTATCTGATCTCCCATGATCTGTTTAAGCCGAATGACCGATTCTTCACCATCTTCAGTCCACTCTATCTGATTCTTCTGTCCACTCTATCTGATCTCCCGTGGCCATGGGTTTCAAATGAATGGGATCAGAGAGAGGTTGGACAATTTCAGCATAATCAATTAACCAAACTCTACAATAGCCTGCCAGTCCCAGCAGTGTCAACACTTGTTCCTTGGTGCATAGTTTATGAACTTGTGAAATAGCTTTAACCCTGTCTGTAGCCAAGCTTCAACCCTGTCTGCAAAGCAAAGCTTCTTCCCCTGATGTGATAACGTGTCCCAAATATTTAACAGTCTGTTGGACAGATGTTCATTTGTTTTTCGAGGCCTTGGGGCCGTTATCAGGTAGAAAATGTAGCAGTGCAACAGTATCAATTTCACATAATTCTCTGTCAGGAGAGCAAAGAAGGATGTCATCAACATACTGAACAAGAGTGCTCAGTTCATCTGTAAAAATGACAGGGCTCTCAACATCATTGTGTCTTTGAAAGAAAACACAAACCAGTACTGAGAATCTGGGTGCACATGAATGCTAAAAAATGCATTAGCCAAATCAACAACAACAAATCAACAATTTGAATCTGGCGGGACAGAAGTAAGGATATTGACTGGGTTTGGCACTACTGGGTCATGGCGAACACTGCATCTCAGATCCTGTACCATTCTCCATTCACCAGATGCTTTTCTAACCGTACAAATTGGTGTGTTGCACGGTGATGATGTACAGGTGACAACAGCCCCCTTGCTCAGCAGAGAGGTCAGGATTTTGCCAAAGCCTTCCTCCTTACGCAAGGGGTACTGTGCCTTGTGGGACCGGTATGTGCTTTTAGGAGAGAAGGTCACAGACGTTGCTCCTCTCATCTTCCCTATGTCATATTTATCCTTAGTGAAGCCCATAGTCCGGAACCTGAGACAACAGTGCGCTGTCAGGGGCGGGCTGGTTCGGTGCAATGGGAACAGGAACAGGGATTCATTGTCTCCTCTGAGCACTGCATCCGTGCTGTTCACATCCTTTCTGTGAGCCCCCGGGGAGAATTATCTCCTGTCTGGCTGAGCCTCCCTATCAGTTGCCAACCTCACGCCCTTAGCCCATGTAGCAAATTCTTCCCATTTGGTATCCTCTCAAATCCCAAAATAATATCAAATTTTATTGGTTACATACACATGGTTAGCAGATGTTATTGCGAGTGTAGAGAAATGCTTACGCTGCTAGATCCGAAGCAATCTGAAGCAATCTTGAAGCGTGGAATCCAATTGGTCAGACCAGCGTTGGATAGACCTGTTTTAGTTTCTGCCTATAGGAGGGCTGCAGCAAGATAGAGTCATGGTCAGATTTGCCAAAAGGAAGGCGGGGGAGGGCCTTGTGTTCATCGCGGAAGTTAGAGTAGCAATTGTCAAGTGTGTTACTCGCTTGTGTACTGCAATAGATATGCTAATAGATTTTAGGTAGCCTTGTTCTCAGATTAGCTTTGTTAAAATCCCCAGCTACAATAAATGCAGCCTCTGGATATCTGGTTTCCAGTTTGCATAAAGTCCAAAGAAGTTCCTTGATGACCGTCTTGGTATCCGCCTGCGGGGGGTTTATGTTCGGCTGTGACGATAACCGAGGATAGATCTCTTGGGAGATAATATGGTCGGCATTTGATTGCGAGGAATTCTAGGTCAGGTGAACAAAAGGACTTGAGTTCCTGTATGTTGTTACAAATACACCATGAGTCGTTAATCATGAAACATACACCCCCGCCCTTCTTCTTACCGGAGAGATGTTTACTCCTTTCAGCACGATGCACTGAAAATCTAATTGGCTGTATGGACTCCGACATCATGTCCACAGCTAGAGTATGTTACAATCCCGGATATCTCTTTGAGTGAGTAATATACTCGGGAGCGGTGGGTGGTATGCGTGCATCCGAAGCCTCACTAGAAGACTGCTCTGGCACCCACTCTTCCGGCGCGGGAGGAGATAGAGATATGGGGAACTGATTGGGGCACAGAGAAAAACTGTTGCTGTTCAATGGTTAAGTTCACATCAGCTACCACACACAAAGTTCTTACATACATATAACACATAACCTAACTCTTCCTGATCTGTCTCACAATGCCACAGTGATTCAAACAAATGGTCCCTTCGACCATGACTAAAGTTGGCGGGGCAGTGTAATGGTCAGGCTTAGTTTGGTCTGGTCAAGCAAATGCATTCAGTGGGTCAAAGGGGTCTGAAAACTGGCCTGGTACTGGAAGTCCAGTGTGGTATATATACCAATGCTTGGAGCAGATACTACCAGACCTTCCTCACTGCAAGTAATGTTAATTCCTAACTTACACAATAGGAATCTTTCCATTAAATATACAGGGCATTTAGGAGAATGAAGAAAACGATGATTTAAAAAGTTGGACCGAAAGGCGTTTGGTAAGGTTCTCTACCATTGGAATGCCAGATGCCCCAAATAGTCTATTTCTTACATATTTTGACAATGGAACTTTAAATTGTTACATTTATATAAAATAGAGATGGTTGCCGCTGAATCGACCAGGAAAGATATTTTCACACCGCCCACACACACATCTATATTAGTGAATCTGCACTGTTAGAAGATCAAATTGGAAACTCACCAAAGTGGCATTGTTGGCTGTCTTTTCCTTCTACCTCCTCCTCATCCTATCTCGAGCCTCCCACTATAGTCTGCGGGTTAGACTCTGTCACATGTGGTGGTGGTGATTAGTAGGTATCACTCTACTCAGCTTCATCATAGCCATTCACATCACCCCTGTTCTGGGGTCAATTTTTTTAAATGTGGCCAGGCTGTTGACAGTTATTACACCTCCATGGTTCCCCTCTTCCTCCTAAACATCTCTCTCCTCCTCCGCCCCTTCCTCCACTTGTTTTTCCATCCTGCCTTCCTCTTCCTCTGTCTCCCGAGTTCCCTCTGTTTCCTCCATTAGCTGTTTCTCCCTTCCTGCAGTTTGTTGTCATTCAGCGTGAACAGCATGTGGCCAGACTGTGGTCAAGGGATGAGATTCCCAGCCAATACAGGTAGTCGTTACTTTCTCTCGTAGTATTGGGAGGAGAAATTGTGCCAGGATGCCCTTCAGTTTGTGTGGTGGTGGTTGGTATTTTACTCTGGAGGAGTTGGTAGTTTTTACTCTGGAACTCAGTTTGTGTGGTGGTCAGAGGAGTTGGTATTCTACTCTGGAACTCAGTGTGTGGTGGTCAGAGGAGTTGGTATTCTACTCTGGAACTCAGTGTGTGTGGTGGTCAGAGGAGTTGGTATTCTACTCTGGAACTCAGTGTGTGTGGTGGTCAGAGGAGTTGGTATTCTACTCTGGAACTCAGTGTGTGTGGTGGTCAGAGGAGTTGGTATTTTACTCTGGAACTCAGTGTGTGGTGGTCAGAGGAGTTGGTATTCTACTCTGGAACTCAGTGTGTGTGGTGGTCAGAGGAGTTGGTATTCTACTCTGGAACTCAGTTTGTGTGGTGGTCAGAGGAGTTGGTATTCTACTCTGGAACTCAGTGTGTGGTGGTCAGTCAGAGGAGTTGGTATTTTACTCTGGAACTCAGTGTGTGTGGTGGTCAGAGGAGTTGGTATTCTACTCTGGAACTCAGTGTGTGTGGTGGTCAGAGGAGTTGGTATTCTACTCTGGAACTCAGTGTGTGTGGTGGTCAGAGGAGTTGGTATTTTACTCTGGAACTCAGTTTGTGTGGTGGTCAGAGGAGTTGGTATTCTACTCTGGAACTCAGTGTGTGGTGGTCAGAGGAGTTGGTATTCTACTCTGGAACTCAGTGTGTGGTGGTCAGAGGAGTTGGTATTCTACTCTGGAACTCAGTTTGTGTGGTGGTCAGAGGAGTTGGTATTCTACTCTGGAACTCAGTGTGTGGTGGTCAGAGGAGTTGGTATTCTACTCTGGAACTCAGTGTGTGGTGGTCAGAGGAGTTGGTATTCTACTCTGGAACTCAGTGTGTGGTGGTCAGAGGAGTTGGAACTATTTTACTCTGGAACTCAGAACTTTGTGTGGTGGTCAGAGGAGTTGGTATTCTACTCTGGAACTCACTGTGTGTGGTGGTCAGAGGAGTTGGTATTCTACTCTGGAACTCAGTTTGTGTGGTGGTCAGAGGAGTTGGTATTCTACTCTGGAACTCAGTGTGTGTGGTGGTCAGAGGAGTTGGTATTCTACTCTGGAACTCAGTGTGTGTGGTGGTCAGAGGAGTTGGTATTTTACTCTGGAACTCAGTGTGTGGTGGTCAGAGGAGTTGGTATTCTACTCTGGAACTCAGTGTGTGGTGGTCAGAGGAGTTGGTATTCTACTCTGGAACTCAGTGTGTGGTGGTCAGAGGAGTTGGTATTCTACTCTGGAACTCAGTGTGTGGTGGTCAGAGGAGTTGGTATTCTACTCTGGAACTCAGTTTGTGTGGTGGTCAGAGGAGTTGGTATTTTACTCTAGAACTCAGTGTGTGGTGGTCAGAGGAGTTGGTATTCTACTCTGGAACTCAGTGTGTGGTGGTCAGAGGAGTTGGTATTACTCTGGAACTCTGGAACTCAGTGTGTGTGGTGGTCAGAGGAGTTGGTATTCTACTCTGGAACTCAGTGTGTGGTGGTCAGAGGAGTTGGTATTCTACTCTGGAACTCAGTGTGTGGTGGTCAGAGGAGTTGGTATTTTACTCTGGAACTCAGTGTGTGGTGGTCAGAGGAGTTGGTATTCTACTCTGGAACTCAGTGTGTGGTGGTCAGAGGAGTTGGTATTCTACTCTGGAACTCAGTGTGTGGTGGTCAGAGGAGTTGGTATTCTACTCTCAGAGGAGTTGGAACTCAGTGTGTGTGGTGGTCAGAGGAGTTGGTATTCTACTCTGGAACTCAGTTTGTGTGGTGGTCAGAGGAGTTGGTATTCTACTCTGGAACTCAGTGTGTGGTGGTCAGAGGAGTTGGTATTCTACTCTGGAACTCAGTGTGTGGTGGTCAGAGGAGTTGGTATTCTACTCTGGAACTCAGTGTGTGTGGTGGTGGAAGTTGGTATTCAGTCTGGAACTCAGTGTGTGGTGGTCAGAGGAGTTGGTATTCTACTCTGGAACTCAGTGTGTGTG